>NC_071611.1:34786539-35081539 GCF_024509145.1 Vidua macroura
TTTCCTTTTCCTTTCCTTTCCTTTCCTTTCCTTCTCCTTTCCTTTCCTTTCCTTTCCTTTCCTTTCCTTTCCTTTCCCTTTCCTTTCCTTTCCTTTCCTTCCTTGAAATTTCCTTTCCTGAATTTCCTTCTTCCTGAAATATTCCTTTCCTTTCCTTTCCTGAAATTTCCTTTCCTTTCCTGAAATTCTTCCTTCTTCCTGAATTTCCTTCCTTTCCTGAAATTTCCTTTCCTTTCCTTCCTGAAATTCCTTTCCTTTCCTTTCCTTTCCTTTCCTGAAATTTCCTTTCCTGAAATTTCCTTTCCTTTCCTTTCCTGAAATTTCCTTTCCTGAAATTTCCTTTCCTTTCCTTTCCTTTCCTTTCCTTTCCTGAAATTTCCTTTCCTTTCCTTTTCCTGAAATTTCCTTTCCTGAAATTTCCCTTTCCTTTCCTTTCCTTTCCTTTCTGAAATTTCCTTTCCTTTCCTTTCCTTTCCTGAAATTTCCTTTCCTGAAATTTCCTTTCCTGAAATTTCCTTTCCTTTCCTTTCCTGAAATTTCCTTTCCTGAAATTTCCTTTCCTTTCACTTTCCTTTCCTTTCCTGAAATTTCCTTTCCTTTCCTTTCCTTTCCTGAAATTTCCTTTCCTTTCCTTTCCTGAAATTTCCTTTCCTTTCCTGAAATTTCCTTTCCTGAAATTTCCTTTCTTTCCTTTCCTTTCCTGAAATTTCCTTTCCTGAAATTTCCTTTCTCCTTTCTTTCTGAAATTTCCTTTCCTGAAATTTCCTTTCCTGAAATTTCCTTTCCTGAAAATTTCCTTTCCTGAATTTCCTTTCCTGAAATTTCCTTTCCTTTCCTTTCCTGAAATTTCCTTTCCTGAAATTTCCTTTCCTGAAATTTCCTTTCCTTTCCTGATATTTCCTTTCCTGAAATTTCCTGAAATTTCCTGAAATTTCCTGAAATTTCCTTTCCTGAAATTTCCTTTAATTTCCTTTCATTTCCTTTCCTTTCCTTTCCTGAAATTTCCTGAAATTTCCTTTCCTGAAATTTCCTTTCCTTTCCTGAAACTTCTTTCCTGAAATTTCCTGAAATTTCCTTTCCTGAAATTTCCTGAAATTTCCTGAAATTTCCTTTCATTTCCTTTCCTTTCCTTTCCTGAAATTTCCTGAAATTTCCTTTCCTTAAATTTCCTTTCCTTTCCTTCCTTCCTTCCTTCCTTCCTTCCTTCCTTCCTTCCTTCCTTCCTTCTTCCTTCCCTTCCTTCCTTCCTTCCTTCCTTCCTTCCTTCCTTCTCCTCTTCCTTCCTTCCTTCCCTTCCTTCCTTCCTTCCTTACTTCCCTTCTTCCTTCCTTCCCTTACCTTCCTTCCTTCCTTCCTTCCTTCCTTCCTTCCTTCCTTCCTTCCTTCCTTCCTTCCTTCCTTCCTTCCTTCCTTCCTTCCTTCCTTCCTTCCTTCCTTTCCTTCCTTCCTCTCCTTCCTTCCTTCCTTCCTTCCTTCCTTCCTTCCCTTCCTTCCTTCCTTCCTTCCTTCCTTCCTTCCTTCTTCCTTCCTTCCTTCCTTCTCTTCCTTCCTTCCTTCCTTCCTTCCTTCCTTCCTCCTTCCTTCCTTCCTCTCTTCCTTCCTTCCTTCCTTCCTTCTTCCTTCCTTCCTTCCTTCCTTCCTTCCTTCCTTCCTTCCTTCCTTCCTTCCTTCCGCAACTTCCTTCCGCAACTTCCTTCCGCAACTTCCTTCCGCAACTTCCTTCCGCAACTTCCTTCCGCAACTTCCTTCCGCAACTTCCTTCCTTCCTTCCTTCCTTCCTTCCTTCCTTCCTTCCTTCCTTCCTTCCTTCCTTCCTTCCTTCCTTCTTCCTTCCTTCCTTCCTTCCTTCCTTCCTTCTTTTCTTTCCTTTCTTTCTTTCTTCTCTTTTCTTTCTTTTTCTCTTTCTTTCTCTTTCTTTCTCTCTTTTTCTCTCTTTCTCTCCTCTCGCTTTCTCGCTTCCTTCTCTCTTTCTTTCACTTTCTCTCCTCTTGTTTTCCTTCTTTCCTTCCTTTTTTCATTTATTTGTAAAATATTCTGAGTTGGGAGATACCCACAAACGTACTCTACATCCAACTCCTGGTGTAGGAATCGCACCCTGTGCCTGGGAGTGTTGTTCAAATGTTTCTTGAGCTCTGTCAAGTTTGGTGCTGTAACCACTGTCCTGAAGAACCCATTCCACTACCCAACAACCTTCTGGGTGAAAAAACTTTTGCTATTATTTAACCTTGCCATCAGGGAAGAAGACTAGCCTGGCTGATCAGGGACCTTTTACACAAAATCAGAGAATAAAAAGGGCTTATTTACGTCCTTTGAAAGAAGGGGCAGGCAACTCAGGAAGAGTACAAGGATGTCATAAAGTCATGTAGGGAGAGCATTAGATAGGCTAAAGCTCAACTAGAACTCAATCTAGCCACTGCTGTGAAATATAATAAAAAGTGTTTTTATAAATCCAGCAACAACAAAAAGAAAGCCAAGGAAAAATCTCTATCCTTTATTGGGCATGGGGGGAACATTGTCACCGAGGATGAGGACCAGACTGAGGTACTTGATGCCTTCTTTGCCTCAGTCTTTAACAGAAAGATTGGTGATCATCAGGGCAAGTGGCCCCCCTAAACCCTTTGGCATATGATGGGAGCAGAACAGACCCCTGCAATCCAGAAGGAAGTAGTCAGTGACCTGCTGTGCCACTCAGACACCCACAAGCCAATGGGACCAGATGGGATTCACCCAAAGGTACTGAGGGAACTGGCAGAAGAGAGATCAGTGCCTGCCCCTCTGCTTCCCCCACCGAGGAAGCTTTAGACTGCAATGAGGTCTCCCTCAGCCACCTCTTCTCCAGGCTGAACAGACCAAGTGACCTCAGAGACTTCTCAACTGGCTTCCCCTTCATCATCTTCCACATATTAAACATTAACATATTCAGGAAGAGATAGGTAGATTTATCTAGTTGTTATATCAGAATTTGTCTCTAATGAAGATAATGGTTCCTATTGAATTGTTAATATTGCAATATATGGATTTTCTTTGAGGGAAATGCATCTAAGTACTGATTATGATAATCTGATTTTTACTCAGATCATGTGATGAGATCAGAGATAGCATCACTTACCTGTATGTTTGTGTAATAGCCAACTCTGTTTGAGATTTGTGCATTCAGTAAATAAACTGAGAGTGTAGCAACCCTCAAGAAGAGCTTCCATAAAACTGTGCTTTAAAAAAAAAATGGTTAATCTTTTTAAGTTGAAGGAGAGAAAAAAAAATATGGTGGTAGCTATCACTAGTAGGTGTAAATTCTAAAATAAACTTAAACTTTAGGCAGTTTTCTTCAGATTAATATTTTATTCTAGACTTAGATTAAAAGATTACCTATGTAATGATCATTGCCTCCAGACTTGTAAATTAATATAATAAGAAATTAATTTATGAATTGTTTCTAGTGACTGAAGTTAGAAGTTGTCACATGTATCCCTCAGCCTCCTGTCAGTCTGTCTGGTAGTGAGGAGAGTGAACCTGTCTTATAGGTGACATATCTGGCTTTACACGAACAAAAGAAATCCTGTTCCCTATCTCTATATTCCCATGAGTTCATAAGCACAAGAATATTTCGAGGCTTTCTTTTTCCTTTTCATTTTCCTCTCTGTCTAGGCAACTTACTAGTCGTCCATCAACAGAAGATTCTGCAGCAGGTTTGGGAGACAATTGCTTGTACAATGAAACAATCAACCTGATCTCCTTGCTTCCAGGCTGGGTATGACAGTAGGGCTCAGCATGGGCATATGTTTCCTTGGTGATCTGGGGCAGTTGTGCAGCACTGTACCCTCCAGCCTTCCACACTGGCATTACCAGTAGCCCCTGTTTGGAACTGGGCTGAGTAAACTAGCATTATTTAGCTCAATCTCACTAACAAATCTGATCATTAGTGTGTTCTAAAACTCTGTACCATGGGCTCCTGCTCTAAAATGGCTACATGGTGGAAGGGGAGGAGGACCTGGCAGCAAGCAAATGACAGACTCAATTGTAGATCAATGTGGTGATTGTATCAATTTCAGATTCTCTACTAACAATAGGTGTCTGATTGGACACCACTGACTTTATTGGGAAGTAGATGAGATATAATATACCTTCCAGTGCATTAGTTGTTTCTGCTGATTGGATGAAGGATAAATTTCACATAGAGGGCAGTTTGAGTCCCATCATTCTCACAATTACGTTGAACACCAGCTAAAAGTGTCCTGTTGCTGCTGCACTTTACAGCAGCAAATTAGAAGGATTTTCCTAATGCATTTCCTCACCATAGTCTGTGCAGCATCATTCTTCTGTAAACTGAGATCTGGGTCAAAATGTCTCACTGTTCTTAATTTCAATAATTCCATTTAAAGGGTAATCACTTTCTCTAGAAAAAGAAAAGGACAATAGAAAGAATAAACAGAACAGTTGGACTCATGGAAACAGCACAAATAAATTGAATGCTAAGAAGCTTTTATTACAGTAAATCTTGTTTTATTCCAGAAGACAGCAATGTAAACTATGCAGTGAAAATAACCATTAAACAAATCAACACCCTCTTAATCTCATAACCCTACCTCACCCCCTCCCCCCCATCATGAATTTTAACAGTGTTATATTATCTGGACCACCTCCCTTTGTTTGAACCACCAACTTAACTATGCAGAAATTAATGTGTGAGATTTTTCATTACTGTTTTGAAGATTCAGCTCTGTAAGATGTTAAAGTCTCTTCTAATGATCTAGTAAAGGGAAGGAGGCAGGGGGAAGGAGGGGGGAAATCCCACAGTTTGCTGAAGAGCATGTTATTTGTCTTCCACAGACTTAAAGCTTTGCACGTTAGCTCTGCTGGCTCAAGGCCAGTCTGCTAGTACCTTTTAGAGTCACACCCTGAGATCCCAGTTCATCAAGATACTTAAACATTTGTCTGATGTTCAGTATACGAAGGAATACCAGTTAAATTGGAGTTTAATTATGTGATTAACTCCATTTATTTAACATTTTAAGCAGAGCATATAAACAGACCGTGTAAATAAAGGGTGGAAGAGTTTCTTTCAAGAGTAATTCAATAGCTGTTAAATATTTTCTATATGGTTCATGAATTGTGTGGCCTCATGTATTTACCTTTTAATTGTTCAAGACTATTGGGATTCTAAAAACAAACAACTGAGAACTAATCTGATCTAAGGAGCTTTCCAAGGAACTTTTTATCATTTATCAAGCCCCCTTTGCTCTGTTAGACTTCACAGAATGACAAGGCTATTTTCAAGCCGTAAACCCCCATGCCCCATGCAGTTATGGCATGCAACCAAAGAAGTCTGGAAGAGAAAATGAAGTCATAATTAACAACAGCTGCTCACGCCTAGCTTTTTCTAAATAACATCCAAAGATTTTTCTTTCCTTTCCCCCTCCACTCCGCCCCCCCAAAAAAACTCAGAATTGACCCAGGCCCTATTGATTTATTTTCAGGTTAAAAAGAGGAAGCCTCACTCCAGTCTCTGGAGGTCTCTTTGTTGTCCAAGCAGTGCAGGAAACTCTCATCACAGGTCATTTGAGAGAGGTTTCACTGTTGTTTGCTTGTTACATTCAGTGAACAAAATCAAAGCAAAATTACAGTAATTTCCTTTACTCATGTATTGTTATTAGTGTGGTGCAAGGCTTTGTCATCAAAGCACATGGGAGTGTTCTGTCCTTTAGAGACTAATATTAAAATATAGAATAGAATGGTCATGTTTTATTGGCTTAGCCTTTCCCTGCACTGCTTATAAAAACAGACAGTGCTTTAAAATGTCTCACTAATGCTCATTTTCCTGAGGGTGGAGTTGACCTCAAGTAGTTTACAACTTGGCTGTTAGTTAAGACTAATTAACTTTGACTTTGTTGTTAGAATAGTCTAATCTGCAGTTTCATCTTAAAGAAGTCAAAAAATAGTACATTCAACTAAAACAATGGAAATAGTGAGTGTTTATATGTTGGCTATATAAGGAGGTCTTTTCCTCCACAGTTTTCATCTTTATCTTCCTAAAATGTCTGTGGTTTCACACACTTTTACAATTCTTTTTAACCTGGACCAGAGCTCTTTAACAGTGAAAAACACCCTTTGTAGCTTGCATGCTTTATCTGCTTGATTCCAGGTCCTGTGAGTAAGCAATACAATTACGTTTTTAAGCAACCTGTGTCATCTGAAATAGCAATTTTTCTTGAATGGTACAGCTTAATGCTTCTAAACAAAGACCATTGTGCTAATGACTAAATTTGCAATGCTTAATTGTATCATTAATCCTTGATGTCCTCTCTTTCTGGGGCCTTTCTTATAGCATTATCACTCTGCAAGAGTAAACCATACTTTATTTGTGGAAAACATTATTTTATTCAAGCAAGAGGAATGGAGAGGCTTGTGGTTTAATTATGTTAAGATTAGAAAAATGACCTTATCATACCACTTTTGCAAAGAACTAATTTGCATTAGACAATAACTTTTGAGTAAATAATTCTCTTCAATAACAAAAGTAACATAGATTAGTTTCTATAGTAGCTATGAAAGTGGCTTTAATGTAATGTTTGGCTTTAATATATCAATTTTATCAATACATTCAACATTCCTTTAACTAAGTAAAAGCTCAACAATTCAGTTTTAGAGAAATTATGGCAATAAAGTTTAAACCACTCTCTTCAAAAGTTTGGTTTTTTGAATCTTCATCCTCACAATTGACATAAAATTGAAAAGAAATTATTAACTTATTGCTATAACATTAGTTTTTTAAATTATTTTGTTTTATTTTGTTGAGGTGAAAGCACTAAAAAAGAAACTTCTAAAGTTTGCAACTGGACCCCACAAAGTATTTTGGATAAATTGACTACCATTACATCATACAAACACATAGATCTGACGTTCATAATATCATATTTAATTGAAATAGCATTAAACAATACAAAAATACTATTAAACTAGTTTTGTTAAAGATATTTTACGATGTCTTGAGCTGGACTAAAATATCAAACTGGACAGACTGTGGATGAAGCTGTACAAATGTGGTCTAGGAAACCTCCCTCACTGCATTAATCATACTAGCAAGCCTTACTGTCTGATGGACACCACCACAGCACCACCAAAAAATATGGGATGAGTCAGCTATCATTTCAGCCTTACAGTAGCCAGATCACTCTCTCAAATACATTGATTTTTGTATGAGCCTTTCATTAAGTGTTTTCCACTTGAGGATTCTGGAGGAAATGAAACAGTATCCTTCCATTGCTATCAGGAGTTTTAGTAATTAATTCAAGCAGTTCCAAGAGTTAGAAGTTGGATGTTAATTGGAGCTTTAGCACTTTGTTACACAAGTGAAGATTCAGAAGCTAGAACCCCTGCAGAAATGTCACATTTTGATCTAATGAATTTTCATTTGCAGAAGCAGTGATACCCAAAAAAATCATCCTTTTTCTGCTCAGCTCCTGCAGTTGGTCTCTCTGGTGTCTCTGTCTCTTGGTTGAGATTAAGTGCACACTTTCGTGTCTTTGTGCATATTTTTGAAGTAGGAACAATACATCCTGACTCTGAAGAAAGGGGAGAAAGCTAATGTGAGATATGTATAATCAGGCAGATATTTTCAAGTCACACTGGGCTACTTCTCTGCTATTAACAAGGGACGAAAAGATGAGGTTTGGGAAGGAGGGGCTCACCACATCTCCCCTCTTTCCTCACAGTTTGCTGTGGTGTGCAGTGTGCAGTTCACAGGGGCACTGACCCCCTGTGCTGCTCTAAGCTGCAATGACCCTCAGCCCAATTGTGTGTGGTGGTGTCACTGAGGCAGGCAGAGCTCAGTGATCTTCTGTTTGTTGTGTGCAGACTGAGATGTGAAAACACTCTAGTTTAGTCTCTCCTCTCAGGAAAACAGTCACTCTGATTCACCTGATGAATAAATAGCAAATGCTAAAACTTTGAGCTATGGCTTAAATGGGATTCTGGGGACCGGACAAGGTGCTTGATAAAGTTTTTGCATAGATATGCATTGAACTTTTTGCAATAACACATTCTATGCAAAAGTTTTGGTTAATGTATTTTATTCCTTAATATATTTGTCTACTTGAAGTGTGGCATGTAGGTGTGTTTATTCTTTTCTAATTTAACACTCCTATTGTTTAGTTTTTCAAGTTGTCTTATTGTCTGCCTTCATTTGCTCTTGACAGTGTGCCTTCAAGAAGTATTTTCATATTATATGCTTTTTGGCATCTCCAGTGATCTGTTAGAGTAACTGTCAGCAGCTGGAACTACTCACATCTCTTTTGCCTTCACCTCTTTTCTTCAGGTAGTCTTTTCTGCTTGTAACCCTCTTCTTAGCAAGTATGATCAGGCAAAGAAAGTAAAAAAAATTGCAATGTTTGCACTCTAAAATCAAATGCTTCCTAATTGTTAAAATTATATATAGTTTGGTGGATTTGGGTTTTTTTTTTGTGGTTTTTTTTTTTCTTTTTTTCTTTTTTTTTTCTGTTTTTCTTTTAACTGGAATGAAGCAGATCTTGCACTGCAGTAAGTGCAATAGGAAAAGCTATTGCATGCGAAGGTCTCTTTAACTGTGCTCTTTCAGCCTCCGTTTTAATCACTTGTAACTTTTCTCTACAAAGGATACACAGTGAGGACACACAGTGTCTACAAAGGGTAGATATTTTGGTTGTTCCAGTTGCTCAAAAACCTTTAGTGACAACATGTTTGTCATCCAAATGGACAGAGAGGGAGGCTGAATGCCATCATGGATGTCTCCAATTCCCTTATTGTGAGGTTTAAAAAGAAGATATTGGGACATGATTAAAGAAAAATGGTTTAGGCAATGTGCTTTTGAGAGCTAAATGTGACTTGTTTCATTTGATATTCCTTTTTTTTTCTTTTAAATAAGTACTGTTGTTAGATAACTGATCTATGTTCCTACTGTATTTTTAGTAGCTTTTCTCTAGATTACCAATGGAGAATGTTCTAGATTTTCATTGAAGAATGAGGCAAGCTATTTTCTTATACATGGGCATTTCAGTCTGCCTAGACAACAAAGTAATCTGTTTATGACCCCAGTTTTAGCTATTGAATCTGCTTCATCTATATGATATTGTATTAAAAGAAAATAAAAGGGGGCGGATTGATTTTCTGAAATAGTGTCTAGGCTGGAGCTGCATTGTAGAGAAAAAACAAGAATAGTTAGCATGAGGTTAATGTGCAGGTAGTACAGAGGAAGAAATATAGAATCTTATTTGCTAAATATGCCTTCGAATTTGCTGAATAGACTAAAGCTGTTTCTGCAACCGTGCTTTCTGCTGAATATGTGAAAAGAGTACCTGCTCCTTAGTCCTGAATCAAAGCCAGAGAAGGGGTTTACTGTCTGCCAACAGCATAGAATAAAGCTGTTCAGATTGATACTTTAATGTGGCCAACTGTCAATCAGCCACCAAATTTTACTGGCTATTTTTAAAATTAACATTATTTTAACAAAACACTCAAATAATTGTGACACTTGAAAGTGAAAAAAAAAACAACTTTGTGGCCATTTGCCAAAATAGTCATATTTAATAGCAGAATTCAAAATTTCTGTATTTACTTGGGTTTTAATGCTTCACAGTGAAACATAGAGTTTTACCCTCGTAGCCTCAAAGAATAATGTAGAAAAAAACCCATAATTATGATGAATCATCTACAACACTTGTGGGGAAAGAAATATTTCAAAGTCTTGCTAGTTTTCATTGTTTTGAAAGACACTGTTTGCTGACTGTTAAGTAAGCATTCCACTTTCATTTCTTTCTCATATCAGTTCTGAAAAAATATTATAAACTAAAGTTGCAAATATTATTTTCTTTTAACCCATTTAAACATAAAAGGCAGTTCCTACTTTGTACTTTTTAAATGACCACTTATTCCTGTACTAGTAAGAAAAACTAGACTGTAAGCCCACAATGAATTTAATATAAAATTATCATTAACTTAAACTAAACTTGGATAACCCTCAAATTTCAGCCACAGTACATGGAAACTGATGATTATTGTTACTAGAATAAAAATGAAATAATACTGTGTCTTCAACTATAAAAGTACTTTGATGACATTTTTTTCAGAAAGGATCTTGTGCTCATTTTAAAACCCAAAATGGTCTCACAAATTTTCTATATGACAGGAAGACCCAATATTCTAACTCTTCTCTGCTTGCATTTTACCTTTTTTTCAATCAGCTGTATGAATTGCACTTACACATTGTGTAGGGGTTGCAAAGAAAGAAACCACTGCTGTAGGACAGAGTTTCTCTTTAGTTATGGAAGAGAATCACAGTTCACAATTGAACATGAAAGTTATGTACTTGCCCACAGTAGAGACATCAATATGCTCTTCCTGAATATCACCAATTTAATGTTTAGTTCCTTTCTAGAGCAAGTTTAAGTGAAAGTTGAAAATGGTCTTCAGTCACATCATGAATATCCTGCATGGTATTATTCATGTTATAGTCAAGTGTGCTGGGTATAACTGTATGGACTACCACCCTATCGGGCCTTTTTGGAGACAAGACATTTGTCTCTTGAGTCTGATTTATTGAGAAAATATCTAAAGAAATAAGTATTTGGTTTGCCAAGAGTATTTTGTGTAGGTAAGTTCATTGATCCATTAGTTGGAGAAAGCCACTCTGAGGGTGCATGAAAGGAATAAACATATAGCCATCCCAGGAACAGAAAACAGTCCCAAGCCTGTATTTTACTTTGTAAATTATCTAGAGTTCTGTTAAAATATTCAGTGAGTGCAGAACTGAGCTCTAGCTAAGAAATATTAGTAATATTTTCTAATATTTGAAATATTAGAAATATTAAGTAAAAGAATGTATTTTGTCCCAAGGCTACACAGTTGTCTCTGTGGCACTTCTACAGACAACCTCTCTCTTTTCTTGTGAAAAATGGTAAAATCAAACAGGTAGAAAGAGGATATCATTAATGTAGCATAGGAGAAAACCTGACTGATTAAATAGTAATCATAGTTGACTTAGAAAGGTTTTAAAACCAATCTCAGTAACTTTTATGGCTTTTCAGTGTCAAATTCAACAGAGAGAGCTTAAAGGCTTTGGGTCTGGTGGATTTGTGCTGCTCTGTGGTTGCTTGTGTTACACAAGCACCACAGAGCAGTAGTGAAACTGCTAAACTTTAAAAGTACTAAAAAGTGGCTATAATTTATATTTTCATAAACTGTTTTTACTGTTTGATTTCTCAAGCAAAATACTGTGCATGCTAAATTCTCTAGAAGATATGTGACAAGGTCTCTGCCTGGACATAGTAGATCTTACTGGTATTTCTTCAAGAAGTGGGGACTTCACATTTAAATCATTTTTAGTAAGTTAATAGAATATATGCTTATTTGTTTACTGTCAAGATGTACATAATCTTATAATCAAGTTTTTTATGCATACAGGGATGTACATGTAGACAGCCACATAATCACAAGTGGTGCAAATTTGCTATATTATGCTGAGCCTCAAACAAGCTGGAAACTGTATAAACTTCCTTTTAAAGAAACCTTGAAAATTAAAAACAATGATGACTACCACATCTGTAACCTTAGATCACTGCCTCTTCTATTTAAGATGAACACTCTGGCACTTATCATGAGGATTTCACCTGTCAAAGGCAGAATTTCAGTTCTTTAAAATTTTAGGTAAGGATCTGTGTACAACAGCCTTCTTATGCTGACTGTTTCTTTCTGTATCCACTGGGAAAATGCATGTTATTTTTTTCTTAGGAACCTGTTTCAGTGCTATAAACTGGTTAACAAATGAAGAAATAATTTGGAAAATTAAATTTAACATGAATTTTGGTCCATAAAATAATGAGGCAAATGAAGAGTCAATATAGGGTTTACTAGCAGTCTGTATGGTAAGATGCAAAGGTTCTTTGCAAAGGTTTAAAGTTTTAAGAAGTTGCATTGTCAAACCTGTTCAACAAGATAATACCATTCATGCCAAACTACTGATTTTACAATGCAGTGTATTGGAACTACTTGCTTACAGATGTTATAGACACTAAAAGTCTGTGTCGTTTAATAGGAATGTGGAGTAGTGACGAAAAATGGGAGACAAAGCTGTGGAAGAGTTGCATCACCTGAGCATATCCACATATCCACAAGCCACCTATGTTTGGAAGATGCTTTGGCAAAATATAATGCGTATGTGGACTCTTACATTTTTCTTAGGTTAATCTATGCAAAAATTACTGGCTTAGTGCATTCTTTGGGCTGAAAGTACATATTATTTTCGTGGTTTATAACATCTTGAGTATGATTAGGAAAATGCAGATTTTACTTACCATGCAGGTAAAGGATAAACAACTACATATTTTAAAAGACAAACAAGTAAAAACCCTGTATCCATGACATTGCCAAAGATTCCTTCATCACAATCATCTTTTATAGAGATTAAATAATGGGGGGTTTTTATATATACTTCTTTCTTTTGCCATATAATTTTTCCAGAACAAAAATAATATTATCTAGTTTTAATGCAAATTTCTTCTTTCTTTGTGGTGAAGAAAGGCTAGAGTTTGGAAGTTTCCTTGAAAGAGTGCAATGCTATCTCCTTAATACCTGTTACTTCATAAATTGCGTAATGTTCCTCAAATGCATATGTAGTTGAAATACCTTCAGGAAGTGGCCTAATCTACATTAGGTGTTCACCAAGTTCAGAAAAAAAAAAGCCAGCAGGTACTATTAGATGCCAACTATATTCTCAGAGCCCAGAACAAGAAGCTTTCTTCTCTGGGTAATGCAAATAACATGTCTGAGTTCAGAGTGCTCAGCACAAAAGGCTGGAGGTCAGCATGAGTGGTATGGTCTTGTTTGCAGGTTTCACACTGTAACTTCTTAAAACTGAAGAAATTGAGACCCTGAAAAATATTGGCATTCTCATGTTCAAAGTAGCAAAATTCTTGCTCATATAATGTGTTCATTATGACAAACCAAGTCTTACACTTTTGCATGCATGTTTCTAGTGAGTTTGTCTCAGAACGCTCGATTTAAATGATTAATTGGCAAAGAACAATACTGCTGCTTTAAGAATAAAATCCATATAGATCTCACAACACCTTATCTCTGAAGAAAAAGGAGCCTCAGCAGTAGTCTGATACATCTGATATAGCTCAGAGAAAAGATTTGAGAGTTGCACCTTGTTAAAGAGCAGCCTCTTGTCCCTGTCTCCCAGAAACCTCAGTCCCTTCACACTTTGCTTGTGTAAGCTGTTGTGAAGCTGTCTAACTGCTGAGCAGGTTTGTCCTCCAGGCTAGTCCTGGGCCTTTTAGGGGTCCTGCAAAATCCTGGACCCTTCAAAACCCTGACCTGATCTTTAGCAAGACACCATTGCTCTTGAAAGTAATTTCTCTGTTTAATCCTTCCTTCATATAAAATGCTTTAACAGAAAGAATTGTGTGTTTTCTGTGTCTGGATATCTCTGTATACAAGAGAAAGAAACAGCAGAAACTTTGTTGTGCTGTGAAAGCAGAAACTGTGCCGTGTGTATTTGGTCTTATCCAAGAAATTTTATGTTCTTGGAAAAGACCAAATCCACATGGCACAAGTTTTAAATATTCTTATCCTAAAGAACTCAACCTTTGTGGCAAAACTTTATACAGGTGTTTTAATTTGCTATTTCTAATGGTAGAGTTTTAACAACATATCTAACAGCCAGTACAATTGCAATTCAGTTTAATTAAGTCCTTGAAATACACATCAAAACTGACAAGTAGAAAAACATAGCTCTTCTTCAAATATATCAGTCAGTATATAAGTCAATACTCTTTAAGAAACCGTTTCCTAGTCTTATTTCTAGATTGCATCACAAGTCATGCACTGTCTTCCAGTGTCTGATGTAGAAGATGGTGCTCCTGCCATGATTTTAAAAGAGATTTTTCTTGAGTAATCATTTCCCATCATTAGTTGATTACCATGTTACAGGGCTCTTTACTTTTCATTTCAGAGACTGAAATACTCTTTTTTTCTTTAAAGATTGAATTTAGAGATCTCTTCCACACTTTTATAGGTATGAAATTGTCATCCTGTAATTCAGCTGATCTTTCCCTAGCTGCAAGGGGTTGACCCCCAAACTATTCAAGGACATTTGTGTCATGATCATATCTGACAGGAGGTGAAGATAGAAAGTTGGTGCAGTGATCAAGAAATCAGAGGTCTTCACAGCCTTGCAGGATGACAGTTTGCTACAGGGATGGCTGGTGCTTCAAAATTGAACTGGAGGCATCACAAATACGTGCTTGAATAGCAGCAACTGTTTCACACTATTGAAAGATCAAGCAGAGGCAAGTAAAGGCTGCTCTTCTGCTGTAAAGAAGCATTCATCAAAGAACTATGCTCACCCTAAAGAACTCTGTTACTCTTAAGGGGTTAAACATAAGCTTTTGTAAGATGTAAACATAACAGCATCTTCCATGAGAACTTGAAGATTTGGTCTTCTATATTGTTTGTTTCTGCTACTCTGTTTCCACATTTTGAGTTGTAAAAACAGAAAAACCACTTTGAGGCAATGGCACATCAAATATTATCATCTTTCTTGTTTATATTAGTGTGTCTTCCTGATGGCTCTTTTTGTTATTTCTCAGAAGATGTTACTCTTATTCTTTCCTCTTTTACATTCTTTAAAAATCACCTTGCCCAAATTTCATGTCTTTTCTCAAGACCCAGGGACTTTTATTTTCTTTTTGTAATTGTATTAGTGATTTTTTCTTGAGTACCATAGACCAATGCAGGAATGCCATGAGTGTGTCCCTACATTCTGGCACAGGACTCTATTGTGAACAAAAATATTAAAATTAACTGTGAGGAATGAGAGTCACGAAGAATTTAAAGTATTAATAGTCTACATTATGGCTGCCAGTAGAAAAATATTGTTTGGTAGACTAATACAGATATTGTAAGACAACTAAACTGCTTCACACATAAAATACACTAGAGCACATATATGTTTTATATATGTGAGCTTTAAAAAACAATTTTGGAAGGGTGTTCTTTCCAAAAACTTTTTAGTTCTTCAACAGTGAAGAAAAAACTATTAATTGAGAGCACTTTTTTAGAAATACAAACCTCAGTTTATGGAAGTCACGTGCTTTAATTTCTTCTCATAAGAATGTCTGGATGCATTATTTTGGAGTTTCTGGCTGAGATGTGTTGGAAGTATAAGAATATCTTTCACGTTAAATAGTGATGTATTATCAGTATTAAAGCGACAGTTAAAGTTCTGCTACTTTCTGCAGTGTACCTCTGGGTAGAGTTTTTGGGTTTGATTTCTCTCATTTAGGAGGGAGGCAGGTTTTGTTATGTGACTGAATTTTATTACTTTTTCCAGAACAAATGCAGCGGGTGGTGGTTAGCAAGTCATACTTTTTGTGGAAACTGTTAACAAGTGGAGAACCTGTTTCTGTCCTGAGATCTATCCCACTTAATTACATCTTCCACAACCAAAAGGAGGTAAAGTAGCACTTTCTTTTTCTTAGGCTGGCAGGTGGCACCAAATTAAGGCAATCAGCTGATGCTCTGGAGAGCAGGGCTGCCATCCAGAGGAACAGATTCATACTGGAGGAATGGGACTTGTGCAGTTCAGAATGGAGAAATGCCAAGCCCAGTCAGGGACCAAGGAAACAGTGCAGGCTGCACACTGTCGGCAGCATCCAGCACTGTAGCAGTAGAGCACAGCCAGGAGGTGGAGGGATGTGAGGACCCACATTTCAGACCATACCTAGATACTGCCTCCTCTGATTTAGGGTCCCCAGCTCAGGAGAGACTTTACGACGCTGGTGTGAGACATGGAGAGACCCATCCAGATGCTCAGGGACTGGAGCACCTGCACAATGAGGTGGCTCTGAAGGACAAGGCTGGAGGGCACCTCAGAGTATCCTTCTGCCTATGATCTCCATCTTTGGTAGACAGGTGCAGGCTGTTGACAACCTGATGGTATCATGAGAAACAGTAGGTGTACACTAAAATGTGACAAGTTCAGACTGGAGATAAAAGGAAACCCTTTTTCTCAGG
This sequence comes from Vidua macroura, assembly GCF_024509145.1. Lineage (NCBI taxonomy): Eukaryota > Metazoa > Chordata > Aves > Passeriformes > Viduidae > Vidua > Vidua macroura. Next base: position 34,802,584 of record NC_071611.1, read on the forward strand.
GAGACATCTCAGAGTGGAGCATGTTTCCCAGAGAGTCAGTGTGTTTTACATCCTCAGAAGTTTTGAACACCAGGCTTGGGAAAGCCATGAGCCACACGGTTCCATCTTCTCAGTGGAACTGAGGCAGAACTGCTGATGGAAGCCTGGATAGCAGACCTCCTAACATCTTTTCAATGGGAAGTTGTCCATGATGGAAGGACAATAGCAACAGATCTTCCTCCTCCCAGAAGAAGCAATGATGAAGGGATTGAACTGTTTCACATTGCACATTTTGATAACAGCCAAGACAGAGCTTTAACATCAACACTTTTCTGTGAACGCCCAGATGAAACAGAAAGCTCCACAATTGTAACTGATGTTCCAGCCTTGTTCCCTGAACAGTTTGAAAATTAGGTGCATTTTCAAAAGGAAAATGTTGCACATAAGAATGTACTTTGATGTTTGCGCTACACTGGCATTTCTAAGCATCATCTTTGTGGAACAATATAGTTGGATGATGAATGGAGGGTTGTTGGATGACTGATGTTTGTATTGAGTATATGCAAATAATGTAATAAAAAATATGAAATACTTAGTGTTAGGAAAAGTTTCATCCGTAACAGACTAGTAGGAAAGAGAAACACTTGGGGAAAAGAAAATATATAAGATAGAAAACTGATATTCCTTTTCTTTTAAAAGGTAATTGAAATACATGTAATAAACTGGTTTTATTTTTCAATGTAAAAATTATGATACATATGAACTATGTATTTATGTATATTAAATGATGATATAGCTCCTAATTAAGATAGTCTTTGGTCTCCTATGAAGGCAATTTGACGAGCATTGAAATAACAGAATGAAGTATTTTGTGATATATTATCTCCTAGAAATTCACTTTAGATAATTCACATAAATCATGCTTTCCTGCATTTGGTACAGTATCCTCAGTGCCCAAAATGTGTATATATATGTGCATGTGTGTATATATATATGTGCAGTAAAAGCAGTGAATAGTTCTCTTGAGGTGCTGTGTACCTACAGCTTCTGCTGATTTTTCATGTTTTTTAATTCAGGTCATCTTGAGGGGCACACATCTTTGAAACATCATTAAGTCTTAAACCTCATTTGCTCTGTTTTTTGAAGTACACAGTATTTTGAATACAGTGTTATTTCTTGCAAAGACATGAGTATAAAAAAAGTTAAGTAAAAAAGAAAAAAACCAAAAGCTTAAGGACTAGATCACCAGGAAAAAAAGACAAATATTTTTGTGTTTATGTACTTCCCCATCAGAGAATGACAGTATATTGCAAAGATATAGTTGTTGTCTGAGGTAAGGACAGAAAATCTCAAAGCACCTGATAAGCTGTTTATCATCTTAACACTTTTCTATTTGACACTTAAAAAGGGTTTTTTTTTCTTCAAAAGACCAATATTTAAAGGGTGTTGATTTATGTAAATCAATAATTTATCAACTTGTTATCTTTCTTTGCTGCCAACCAGATGCTTCTAGCTTTGCACTGCCAGACGATGTCAGCTGCAAGGCATAATGGCCTTGCGCTTCATGTAGAAATAAGAACATAAATATTTTAAAAATCTTGCTACAGGAAGTGAGGGGGAGTTAGGTTGGGGGTGAGAGATTTTGCTGGTTTTCTGTGAGAGTACTGCAGGTCTACATATTTTATGGGCTGGTTTTATCAGAAGTGGAGGCAGGGACATTTCAGTCTGATTTTTATCTCCTAACAAGACTGACAGACTCAAGTCTTTTCATGGCAATTTGTTGAAGACATCTGGTGAAGCTTTCTAGGGGATGAACACACAGCAGAGTGTTTCTCTGGTGTCAGTTGGCATGGCAACTAGTAAAAGACTATTCAACATCCATAGGTTTCAAAAAGGTTGAAGCCTAGTTGAAAATCCATTTGGGCTTCTATCTGCAAAATTCTCCTTTTGAAAATGCACTAAACCTAATTTCAGGGAACCAGGCTGAACCAGTAAGTACAATTGTGGAGCCTTCTGCCTCAAATAATTTCCAAAGCACAGTATTAATGATTCCAGGAAGCAGAGACCTGAGATGATAGACAGCATTACTGGCACTGTACAAAACACAATATTACCAGAAGGCTGGTAAAGACTGCTGAAGCCTGGGAGTAGTGCAGGGAAAGATGAGATGAGACAGAGGGGAGGAAAATATGCTTTATCAAAGTTTAATACAGTAATTATCATGAGTCACCACAGGCAAATGACTGATTATGCTTCATCTTTATATATTAAGTAACATAAAGTTTATTCTATACAAGGCACTCCACTCCCTACTTGGCAAGATCATATCACTCAAACACACCCAATAGCTACACAATATAGATTACTTATTTAAAAAAGACTGTCATAGCAAAACAATATATTGAATAGTAGTATTCACATGTTCTGAACAAAACAAAATTTAAAAAAAAAATCAAAACCCCACCAAGTATATTTTATTTGATGGATAGCTTTGTGAATATTGAGAATTTGCCACCTTTGTTGCTGTTTTTAGCCTTTGTTGCTGTTTGCCATAGTTTTTAGCCTAATCATTAATATCTGCAATGCTAGTGCAGGATATATCTCTTTTGAGAAAAGATACATTTGGAGTTTGTTTTTTTCTGGAACCCATCCCTTCACAAATACAAGTGGCTTGACAGCTGTTGCAAATCTGTGGAGTTTTAGATTTAAAATTATTTATATAATGGATTTTGTGGGGGCACACTATAGCTGGAGCTGTAACTGGAGAACCATGTTGAAGACAAGTGTGGATCATCTCAAGGTGCAAGCGTGGTTATGGAAGTAAGATATTCCTTCATTTTTCTTCATGCTGGTGTATAAAAAATAGGAACAAACAGTTAAAAGAGTCAGTCTAGGGTAGAAAACTTCTGTGTAAGTACTGTAGTAGATGTAGTACATGTTCTGTAGTACAGCAGGACTATAGGGAGACCTTTTCAAGGGCCAGAGGACTGTGAAATACATAGTGCCTATAGAGTTTTCCTTCTTTTCAGAGAAATTAAGTATATTGATACACTATAAAAATCCAGATAACCACACTGTTGAAGGCTGCTGGTTTCAGTGTGTTTCAGACCATACATTAATTCAGTAAAATAGGAATTGCTATACGGAGAGTATCTGTCTGTATGTGTGCTTATATTTCCCTTTTATGCAAGATTTTTTTCATCTGCTACTGTACTATACAGGTTATTTTGGAATTTTTCAGGGAGATATACTTTCTCCTTAAATAAAATTTAAAATGTAAAAGGAATTGATTGCCAAGTCTGTGTTCAAAATGCTACATTGCAGTACAATGTTTCCCCTCTACCTGGACCTCCTTAGGAAACCAGATGTAAGCCTTAACAAGGGTTATCCAGGTTAAATACTATTGCAGTAAACTGTACAGCAATGGGTAATCTGGCTCTAATTAAAGTTAAAACTTTTACCTCTTCCCTGCCCCCAAAACTTTGCCTGTGATCTTTTCAAATTTATAGCAGGGAATAAAAGAGAATTCCTGCCAAACCTATTGCTCCTCACCCCAAATTATGATTATATATTCTTGACTGTAATAAAGAGACAAATATGTATGAATTTATGTATTAATTTAAAACTTGCAGTAGAAGCACAAAATTCATCTTTTCTTCACTTATGAAATTACATTTGCTATCCTAATATTGCTGTTCTATGAGTTGATATGGATTGTTTCAGTGTGATCTCTCTTCAATTAGACATCCAGTCCTTAGTGTTTCACTTCACAGTTTTGTGTCTATGTAGGTGGTTCAGATGAGATAGATTCAGTTTATTGTGTTATTGAAGCACTCTAGGAGTGAGCTCTCTTATTAGACATGAAGTTGGCAGAAATCGTTTTTTTGGTGCTTTCTTACTTGGGACATAAATACAAGGTCATGCGTGTTAGGAGCGGAACAGCTGAGAGCTTGTACCACCCTGATATCCTATTGATGTATTTTTAGAAGCAAAGGAACAATGGCTATGGCAACTGCTTAAATGAGATTCTAGGATGCTTCCTTTCAGGAGAGAGTGAAGTTTGATAGAGAATTCATGGAATCACAAAACTGTTGAATTTGGAAGGGTCCTTTCAAGACCATCTGATCTGACCTCCCCATACTACCCAGGATTGTGTCCATAGAGCTTTTGAAGACCTTAATGGATGGAGATTTCACAACCTCTCTGAGCAATCTGCTCCAGCACTTGGTCACCCTCACAACAAAAAAAGGTTCCTGACATTCAGAGGAAACCTCTTGTCTCTGTCTTTGTTGCCTCTTGACCTTCTGCTTTCATATTTTTGTAAACTTTGGTAAAATACTCCCTCTTAGATACACTGCTCCTAAAGCCTGTGCATCAATTTGTTCCTCCAAGGATCATGCATTTGCTTGCCTTTTAATTCAATAAGAAGCCTGCTTGCATTTACATTATTTAGTCCTTTTTTAAAGGCAAATACTTAGCAAGCACTATGTATTCATAATAAAACCAGTATGGCTGAAGCTAAACCTGTCCAATATGCAGAAGAAGATAATGGAAAGGACTTTAAAATGTTTAGTCTCTGTTACAGGAATGACTGCAGATATTTGTTTGTTTGTTTCTATTTCTATTTTGGGGCAGTAGTATTTGTTTTAGTCAGCAATAGTTTTGAGTATTGAATATCTCCTCATGTGTCCCAGCATGTCCAGTAAAGCAGATAGATAGTGAGCTAAAGAAAATCCAATTAGATGTATTTTTTTCTTTTTTGTTTTGTTTCTTGAGCATGCAGCAGCATAAATTCCATACCAAGGAGAAAACATATCACCCTGTTCTTTTAAGAGTTTTAAAGTTCTTTTAAAAGTTTTCTATACCTTCTGATGTTTACATATTTCTACTAGAGTTCTCACACACTGTTCATGTAAATAATAATTGTTTTACATTCTTCTTTGTGGGAGGAGAGAATTAACAAACTGTTAATTTAACCAGTGTAGTTAAAGAAGTAATAATTTCATCCTCCAATCCACTATCATTTTTAGAATTCTATATGTTTTGAAGTCAAAATTAAAACTTCCTCTTTTCCTTCTTTTGCATCTTGAATTAGTGCATGGATTATTTCATATCATAGTACAACATAACACCCTATTTTCCCACAACACACTTACATTCTTTGTCAGGTAAATCAATGCATTTATCTTTACAAGACGTTGCACTTTGAGGAAACAGGCACCTTGTTTCAAATTGAATCATCCACAATGAACAGGCAGCCCTTGGGCTTCAGCCTCCATAGATATGTTGAAAACCCACCTACAGCAACCACTTTACAGTGCCCATGGGTAGAGCATTTCTTCAGTTACTGTTCCTCTCTTGATTAGTTCTCATTCTCTGTACGAAAATAGCAGCGTCCTGTTACAAGCGCAGCTCTAATGAGTGAGTTGTACCAGTCTGAATTCCTTGTTAGCTACAAAAATACTAAAACTTTTGAGAGATACTAATTAAACAGGGAGGCGTGTGGGGGGTTAGGGAGAAAGAAAGACATTAAATCATCTAGTTCCATGCTTGAAATGGTAATTAAACTTCATTTGCCCTTTTTGTTCTATAATGTCAATACAATTGATTTACTAGTCTTCAGGAAAGGGATCCTAGATTTATTCCTTCTGCCTTTTACTTTGTGTACATCCAAGTGTTAGATTCAATTTTGATGCAAGTTTTCTCTCAAGATATGCCTATTTCAATCCATGAACTGGATCCACTAAGTGAAAAATTAAACTAAATATATATATTTTCTGGATATTTCTTGCACCTGACTATATCAATCCCCCCCTACTTTTTTTTTTTTTTTCATTTGATAGATAATTAAATAGAACCTTTAAACTACTTCTCATGTGTGTTACTAGAAATCTTCCCTACCAGTGTAGAAAAGAGATTTACTCTTTTGAATCTTGCTTTTGCAGAGATTCTCTTCTTTCTAAGAAGACTATATGCCACAGATATCAAATTATTTGAATGATCTTCCATGATATTATTGCAAATCCTTAATAAATAGCCTGTAGGAGGTTGCCTATCTGTATCTCTGTTTCTATAGTTGTAAGCAATGCTGATTTATAAATAAAGAAATAGCAGAATGGTTATTATTTAATTATGTAAACATTTCTGACTTGATAAATATTTTAAAGATACATTAAAATTATACATTGTCTTTAGATAACTTAATTTTGATTGGCAACTGATTAATAACTGAATAAGTGACTGGCCTTCAGCATAAAATATACAGATTACTTAAAATAAATTCTGTTTTCAGAATATCCATTATCTAATCATGTGTGATTTAATGAAATGATTTAGAAGAGCAACCAGGCTTAAACAAAATTGACCCTCCTAAAAATTCTTCCACTACAGATGGTGATTTCTAACCAATCATGGCAGGGAGAAGCTATTACTTTATTCTACAAATAAAGGCATACTTTAAAGGTTAAATGAAAGTGAATGGTATAACTCACTCCAGTGAATTTTTCCTGGTTTACTCCCCCAGATGCAACTGCTCTCCATTTTAAACCCAGACTTCATTTTTAATTAATACATATCAAGCTGTTCTTAACCTGTTTTCAACACAGTACTCCCAGTTACACTTTAAACTTCAGATATCCTTTAATAAAAATAAGCTGTGTTAAGATCTCAGACAGCTCAGGCAGTCACATACACTCATTGTTTTCTGTTCTAAATCAAAAAAGTGTGCTATATAGTAAATCTCTTTTCACTGTGACCCTTAGTAAAATGTTACCTGAAAAGCTTGGGTCTGATGGACTCAAAGTGCTGTGTGGTCACATAGGCTGTACTGCAACTCTGAGGCTTACATCCAGGCCCAGCCTCAGACACTGGATGAAGTAAAATCCTCACTGTTTCTGTGAATTTGGTTTTAAAATCAGGTAGAGGGAAAGGTTGGAGCTCTAGCGCAGAATTTAAATATCCAAACTAAAAAAAAAAAAAAAAAAAAAAAAAAAAAAAAAAAAAAAAAGGAAAATTAAACAAACTTACAAACCTTTCAGTCTGTAGTCATAGAAATGCCAAACGAATCAGGTTTCTTTTTTATAATTTTGATTAGTGATCGGTCCCTAACAACCACAAGGAACTCAATATTTCTGTCCTGACTGGAATCCAGGTCATCTTTAGCATAATTTTCATGTAAAAAGATATGTCTACTCAGCTGAAGTTCTCTGGAGAGATCAGATAATCAGCTAAAGTAATATTAAACACTTATTCAGGTCTACCCTAAGAATATCCTTACTTGGTATATTGGCCCGTCCCTCAGGAAACTGGAATTCAGGCATGTAGGTATCTGAAGCACTTAAAAACCTGCAAGAGTGAAGGTGAAATTTTGCATCAATTTCAACTTCCTCAGTTTCACTAAAGGCCTTCTCAGGCATAGAAGTCCTTCCCTGGATGTTTTAACAACTTCTTGACCTGGAAAAACAGGTCTCAAAATAAGGACGTTATGAAGAAACCTTACTGTCATTGAGGAAACATTTATTGCTGTAATTATTACTGCTATTAGTAATAGATTGTGCTTAGTTATGCAAATATGCTATTTTTTATACACAGTGCAACTTGATTTGAAGCAGCTGTTTTTAACTGTTGTAAATGTATGATACAATTTATCATCATAATATATATTTTTAAAAACTTTTTTAAAATTACAAATTTTCCCGTTTTTAGCATCAGTATAATTCAATTCATTTCAACACTCAATGTTTCAGGGTATCCCAAAAGTACCTGAGTTTTGCAAAGCAACAGAAAAGGATAAGTGAATGTACACTAAGGATCTTTACCTGTTCAAAGCTAAAACTATTAAAAGGCAAAGTAAATATAAGATTTATATTTTTAATATGTTTAGGCACTGTAACAGCCTACAGAGAGTTATGGCAAATTCATAATCACCTGGAGCTAAGGTGTCAATGTTGACTTTATTTTCCTTCCACTGGGTTCCTTATGTGTCATAATACTTATTAAATGATGATTCTCTATCTTATACAAGGCATAAAAACAAATTCAGTATTATGACCAGTAATTATTACAAAAATAAAGGTTTATGACTAGAAAAATTTGTTTAATTTCTAGTCATAGAAATTTTATTCATTTTCTAGTTTAAAAACTAGAAAATATTGTTTAATTAATACAATTAAACATAATAATATAACATAAATAATATAAATTTATGTGTCTGTGGTATTATTTAAACCTTGTATTGTAGTTTGTAATTTGGATTTGGATGTCTATTTTGGCAATGAAGTTCTGGAGTGATGTTTAATACAATTCCTATGACTTCCAAAGAACAAGGGATGTACATGAGAGTATGAGTAAGATTAAAGATGCTGTAGATTATTTCTAGGATTTAATAAATACGTGAAAAAAATTTTCTGTGAAAGTAATAATATTAGGTCTGGGTGAAGAAATTGTTTCATCTTAAATGTCTTTGAATTTTACTTTATCTTCAGCTTCATCAGTCTTTATATCAGAATCCCAAAAGATCTGACATTGCATATTCAGCAAGTCATTGTAAGTGTATCAACTTCAAGATTATTTTTTTAATATTGAGAAGTAAACATCACGTTTACTAAAAAGAAGTTTAAAAGTTAATCAAGTAATAATAAGCTTAATAGGCCAACATCAATAATACACAAAGCTTTCAAAGTTATGTATATATATAAAACTAAGAATAAATGTAGGGAGATAAATAGAAAACAGGATGAAATGCAAAACATCTTTGTCAAAGGTAGAGCATGTCAGATTAACCCTGCTATCCTGGGTTTTAAATGGCAGTTGACAGAGGAAATGTGTTCTGTGTAGTCAGTCTAGATTTCACTAAAGCATTTGATACGGTGCCACAAGGGAAATTATGAATTGAATTTGATAATATGGGGCTAGTACAAGAACTTTTAAAGTGGATAAGAAGAGCTAAGTGGGAGGTGATAATGGATTATGCTGTGAAGGGAATTACTAGCTTGGAAAAACATAATGCCATGAAATAACCTGTGGACCAATTTTGAGACCAGTCTTATTAAATACATCTCTAATACATAGGCAAATCCAGATTGTTAATGGTGTTTTCTGACAGTAATTTTGCAGGACATCATCAATATAGGGCTCTATTGAACTATCATAAGATAAATACAGCATGATGAATAGTATGATGATGAAGATGGAATTATTTGCTTTGTCACAGGAAACCTGAGGACATACACATTTTCAAAAATTGATTGCACTGAGGAAGGTGTAGAGAAAAACAGATAGAAATATGTGTATTTTTAAAAGGTAAGAAGTGCACTAAAGATTAATCAAGACTAACAAGACTAATCAAGGCTAGCAAGACTGATAGTGAAGACCTGGTGGCCTTCAGTGCAATTTTGTTTGGGCTATGTTGAGTCTGGTCTCATGGGCTCATTGTCTTATTTCTATAGAGAAAATAACATTTATTTCCTTTAAATACATAAGAAATTGAATGCAGCAAATTAATTCTTTTTAAAAAAGATATCTGTACAAAATACAAGAAATACAAAGTATATCAAGTACAAGATATCTGTACAAAGTACAAGGTATCCATACAAGAATGGTGAGTACAAAACAAACTAAAAGAGGAGTCTTAAAATAGATGGAATTTTCTAATTATAAAAAGGTAAGGTTAAGCAAAGTTCAGAAAATATAGGTTTTCAGATCACACAATGAATCCTACTTTAAACTTTTGTGAAAGTCATCAATATAACCTCTGGAAAATGGAAACAGAATTTCCAAGAACTTCATTGCAGCAGAAAGTCACCAAAGCAAGCTGCCTCAGATATTAATTTTTATCTTCTTTTCCCCTAAAAGTTAATACAGAAGAATGGTAAGATGGGTGAAAGGTAATAATTAACTAAACAGCTGTATTTTTTCAAATTTTCTCCTGAAAATGTTCAGGTTTGTGTTCAGCTCCAATGTGACTTGGGCTCATGATAGATTTTATTGATCTATATTGAAAAATTCATTCGCAATAGAAATCTTTGAAGCAGTCAAGCACTGTCTGCTGTCCTTGAACTGCTGAATCTTTTGATCTGCTCAACTCTGTAATTATAAAAATGTTTCAGGTGTTATTTTACTTATATTACATTGAAAAATCTAGTTTTCTTACATTGTATGAGCAAGAGCTGAAAGATATAAAAAATATATAGACCAAACTCATTGTACTGTTACTCAAGAGAGGAAAGATTCTTAGCCTGAGAGAAGAGTGACAAAATTCTTTACATAGGGCATATTTATCTTAAAATATTTGGAGGTGAATTTACTGATAAGAGGGTATGCACAAACTTTATCTGTGAAATCTGAAATGTAAGAGAAGGTTCCATGAGTAAATCTACTCCCCTAATACATTATCAATATACACTACATGCATGTATATACATATTGAGCATAATAACTGTATATATTTACTATGCATATTATTGCAATGCACTTCTCTTTGCTGTGGTCAATTTATATTTCATATCTTTTACCTAGGGATTTGTTCTTGGGAGAAAAGGACTACTCAGTCCATTAGCTGATCTGAATTTATGATGATTAATTCCTTGATGTTCAGCCATGACAGGAATTACTCTGCTCTAATGAGTAATAAATGTGGATAAGTCATGTGTCCCTATGGATTTCTTGGCCAGAAATTGCATTTAGAAGAAGGCTAATTGTCTAAAATTTATCCAAATTCAATACAAATTTTATTGCCACTAATTGCCTTTCCAGGTTTTGCAGCATTAAAGATATTTAAATGTATTTGTCATAGCAATTCTGTGAGTGTGTAATGCTCAATACTAGTAGCAACTTCCATCATATTTAGGATTTTCAAAATTTCTGTAATTCAGTACTAAACCATTATGAGGAACACAATTTTCTATTTTTAATACCATAGCAGATCATGCTTTAATTTTTTTTTTAATGTGTATGTCATAAAATGTGTCTTTACTACTCTTGTTTTTTAATTCTGACATGCTTTAATTACCATAGCAGTGTTATAAGCAGGAGATACTGTAATTAAATGACACCTGCTATTGCCACTACAGTAGTGCCAGAATTACCAAGATGATCTCCAATTGTCATGTGTTTCCATGCCAAATGGTATAAATCACTCTAAACTTGATCTATAGTACAGAATGCTTCACAACTTTAGGTTCTGCATAAGTATTATGCAGGGCAGAGAAGCGATTATCATCACAGCACTAACAATGCATTCAGGATTGACTGAACACATCGCCGTACCTGTGTCTCTGTTCCCAAGATGCAGCTTCCAAGGCCCTTACAAACACTGTATTTCACATAAGTGCTATTGTTTAGGACAAATGTTTACTGTGAAAAAAAAAGCTACAATGTGCTTAAGAAAGGTGGTTCCATTAGGACATATGATCTATGTCTGTTTGACAAGTATATTCATTGCATACTGGAGATAAATTGGAAAACATATTCTAGGAAGTCTGTTACAATTAGGGTCACAAATGTTCTGGAACACACTGAACATAAACTTTATGCTCTTGAAATTATGCTTTCATTCAACTCTACTGCATATTTCTGTGCACTCAAAAGAAAAAGAAAGATTAAAAAGAAAGATGAAAACTTACCACTTCGTGTTTTATGCTGCATTAAAAACATCAATGCACGAAATTCAGTAGGCACAGGCTACCATTTTTGCAACTATTTTTCTATCCTGTTAAAATCAAGTGGTTTTATGGTTTTCTTTTTCAGCTAGTAGTCTCTGACATTGCTGGACAGAACTGACCAATTTTCTGACAATTTCTGGCAGAGGTTAAAAATGAGCATAGTTTCTTGGTATTCTGACCTCCTAAACCAAGGGCAAGGGAGAGAATGGGGAATGACTTTTAGAAGTGACACGGCTTTCTTCTTACATGTGTCAAGATTGCCCTTCTCTCAGTCTAAATTATGATTAGAGTCCACATGGTTAAGTGAAACTGGAAACGATAAAGAGATCGATAACTTACAAAGTCATGAAGCCCGTGAAGTGATGACTTTCAAAGTGGTGAAAAATAGTATGTTTCAATCTTCACATTGCCATCACGGGGAGAGAAGTAGGCAGAGGTCAAGCCATTGATAGAACCTTTCCTTCACACCCCTAGGTGCTCACACCCTGATGAGTGGACCCCCAAAGCTCTCATTTCCACTGTATGTGGTTCTTTGGGCTGTCCTCTACTATTCACTTGTGGCCTTATTTGGGAATGCTGCTACCTCTACATTTATCTATTTCTGAGAAGTCATCTTTGTCCCATGATCATAACTTCTCTACTTCAAACTTTAGGTGTAAGTAGTCTCACCATGAATTATACCAAACTGCTTTTCTTCCCCTTGACTGCAGTGTGCTCAAAAGGGTTTTGTTGCAATCAATGAATAAAGTCTATTTTAAAGTATGGGAGAGTTCCTATCTGGTCCCAGTGAGCTAAAAAGTATTTTCTTGCATGCTTAAAAATTGGTGCTGCTGAATCTAGGGAATGAGAAACAGAAGTCAAACACAATAACTGTCTTCAAGTATGCAAAGGCCACTGTGAAAAGAAAGAGATAATCTGTTTGCCATGTCTATAATATATAGCACAAAGAGTTATAGATTTAAATTTGTCAAGATACAATGTGGGATGTGGAGAGAAGCTTTGGATGGGAATAGATATGGACATAGACAGTGAAGGTTGTGGGGTTGTCATCATCTGAGTATACTGCTCTAAAATGATTTTATCTTAGGGAACATAGCCTAGATAATCTCTCCAAGCTTCTTTTACATTTTTAAATAATTTTTCTCTCTGCAGCTGGAAAAAATAACAGTTTAGAAATATATATGCCATAAATGATACCAAAAGTGCTTGAAATCTGGGTATTTGAGCAATATACACAAAGTCTCAGGTTTTCCCAATATATTATTTCCCAAAGACTTGTGATCTTTCCATTGATGAAAAAGGAGTCTTTTCCAATTGGCTGATCACTGACAATGTTCAGTGAGAACATTTAGTTAAAAGTCATTGTCAAAATATCTCAATCTCAGTGATGAAAAAGGCACAGGTGTGCTCTGTGTAACTGTGGGATGAATAATAACAAACCTATTTATAGTCTATTTTTAAACCTGTTAAGAATTTTTCAGTCAAGGTTCTTTATCATACCACAGTTATTTCTAAGAACAATGAACTTGTAGTATTTCTAATCCTTTGGCCTTCTGCTTGCAATCTGTTCAAAATTGTGCCTTTTTTAAAATTTATTACTGTTTTTGCTACTCTCATATTACCCTTTACTTAGGCAACTGCATTGACTACTTCTAAAGCTGAGAATCAACTTCAAAATTTTATTGTTAACATTAAAGGCTCTTCAAACCGTTTCCCCTTTCTATTTGTGAAATCTGGTTCATGTTTATGGCCCGCTCTCATAATTTATGTTTAGCTTCTGACCTGAGTCTCCTCCATCCCTACCATTTGCTGTGTCAAAATCTCAGGCTTCTCCTCAATCAACATTGCTATTTTGAAAGTTTTCCCCCTTTGTAGAGTTCTTAAAAGTAAACCATTTTCTGTGGCATTCTGTGAGAATACTACTGAGAGACATATTGTGTGCCTTATTGTGTCATTCTTCCTTTGTTATTTTGCTTTACTCTGATACTTAAGGGTTAGATGTTATTGAAAAACAAAGTGGCTATGTTTTTTAATACTCAGCTTATGCTGTTGTAGTTTTTATTATCCCTAGATGTAATTGAATTCTCAGTCATGACACACATGGATAAAAAACATTGTAATCCTGGAGTGGAAATGTCTTGTCATAATACCTACAATACTGAGAATTCAGGGACCATTATTAACAAGAAAGGGGAAATGAAGAAAGCTTAACATAGAATTATGGACAATTATCAAGAGGAGCTGCCACTTGAGGAAAAAAAACCAAAACATCACAACCCTAATGTATCATCAATAAATGCAACCACACAGCGAAAGGGGGAAAAAAATAGCATTTAGTATCTAAGTGATGAAGATATACCAAAGAAAAGTTAAAACAAAATGCTGAAAAACCCTATGATTTATTTAATTTTTTTTTTCATCAATCTCCTGGTTATTTCATATACCAGTTTACATTCTACCCAGAACTTTCAAGACTGAAAGTTGCAATTGTCTGGGTATGAGTTCCAAGCTAGATGTATTTTTGAGTAATAGAGATTTTTGTGCTTTCTTCAAGAACATGAGAAAAAGATTATTGTTTACCATTAAAAAATTGTGTCATCTGCATGCCTCACTCATGCCTCTGCCTGCTTTACCTGTGCTCATTCCTTGGAAATGCAACTATCTGCAGACAGTGGCTTCTCCTGATCCTCCATTTTAACTCTATGCTGGGATTTTTAACTGGTTTTGTACGGCTTTTTTGGTTTGATTTAGTCTGGGTTTTTGTAATGTGTCATCTTGGGAAGGGTAAAATTAAATTCACTAAAATGCCGTCAGATTGGGTCAGCTGGTTCAATTTATTTTTCTCTGCCTTTTTCAAAAAAGTAAGTTTCTGAAGGACATTACTCTGTGCTATTATCAAGTCATGGACAACTCAGTTTACCTTCTGCTATGGTGACTCCACTGGGACCTTTTTCCCACATATTGTCCTGAAGCCACCTCAGTTTCAGTATCTTAAAAATGCTTGGTACCTTTCTGTTCCTTGCAGGCATTTTGCACAGGGAAGAAGGATAATTAAGTCTGATCCAAAACATACTCGCCACATGTAACCAACCTAGCAAGAACAGTGCATAGCCTAACTTCTGACAAGTAGAAACTGTTTTGAAAAAGGACAGTTTTCCTAGTCAAAAAGTCACTGTCTCTACTAGGGTGTTAGGTAGTATATTAGGTAGAGCCAAGGGGTGCAATTGGTCATGCTCAATGCCGCACGTTCTCACTCCCTGCACACCTGCACACTGGTGCAGGCTCATTCTGGACTGGTCCCATGAATATGAGTGCCACTCAGGGGCGTGAAAGCACAGGGTTTGCTTTTGTCCACTTTGCATGCCCTGAGACATCTCTGTGATGCAAAACAGGGCAAAGTCAATGGGAATGGAAAAGTTACTTTGAAATTTTGCTCACTATCCACACTGAAGCACTAAAACGGGCAATCCCAAACGGAAGCATAGATTTAACAATTTAAATAATAATGATCAAGATTCAGCACTTAGAAATATTTCTTAGCAAACTTGATTTGCTAGCTTTCAGTTCAGTTTTCTAAATTTTCTTCTATACTGAGAAGTCCCAAGGCACACCATGAATGAATGTATCAATAACCAGGCTGCAGACTAGGAACCCCCTAGCATCTGAAGATTTCATGAAGTCATTTGGTGGGGCATCTGAATCTGCTGGAATGCAGTGGAGCTTATGGATGCGTCAACACCTTTCTTAAGTCACAGTTTGCAATTCAGACCATGTTAGTAAAGCAAAGTTCCTTTCTTGAAAGCGAGGCTAAGATCATATGGATGTCCTCTGAACGAAAAATAAACTGTATTTTACATTTTCAGAAATTGTTGATAAAGCTACAGAATAGAATAAGTACACATAAAAGCCAAGGAACATATGAACAAACAAAGCAATTTTTATGAGCTCTAGAACTACCTTGAACAGGCAATCATAAAGTAAATGTTTAATCTTTTTTTTCCCAGTATCTTTTTCAGTAATTTTTAGTGCAGAACGTGATTTTTTTTTTTAATAATGGAAAATTTTGAATTAATGCTATAGTTTAGTTACTCAACATTATGTGTATTTCAGGTCTCTAGCTAAGATTATACATTACATAGCACAGATATACTTTTTTGTAGTCTTCTGATTTAAATTGAGGTATTTTGAAGAGTATTCTACTTCCTTAAGATATGAATTATACTTCTGCCATGAACCCCAGACTGACTGCACAAATTACAGTCTTAAAGAAATAACAGAAAATCATGCAAGTAAATCAAAACATATTTGCATAACTTTTGAAAACTTTGTTTCAAATCAGGATATTTATTCATCAAAACTCTTTCTAATTTGAAAATAAAATTTTTGCTCTTATTCATACTGTATTAAATAATATAAACAGGTCAAAATTAATATAGTAAATGAGACTTCTGGTCTCGTTTAACATAATTTTCCTTTATATTCTGCAGTGTAAGTAATCTAAGAAGTTGCAAGCTTGCAAAGAATTTCTTAAAAATAATTTAAATATTCTACAATAACGTGAGGCCTGATCATGACTTCAACAAGACATCTGGTCTATTATACTGAAATACAGTCTTCCAGTATGTTTGGTCACACGTAGAAATCTGACATGGTAGCAGGGCTGTCAGGACTGTGACAATGGGGATGAAACCTGTCTATACACCTGGGAGCTGTTCGCCTGTCTGGAGTAGGTGCATGGATACAGAAGGTTGAGCAGACACAATGTTTTACATGATTTAGATAAGATTTTTTTTACCTTTATAGTGCTGCTGGTGGCGCTGTAAATAAGTTTCTGTCACAGAAATTTTGTAAGAAAATGTGGTGATTGGCAAAGAAAATATCTCTGTTATTACCAGATTTAACATGAATGGGTGGCTTTGAGCAGAAAATAGTCTCCAGTGCAACAGTTAAGTAAAAACAAATACACAGGCAAGTTGCTTGAAATGTATTCTGGTTCCCTGTTATTTTCTACTTTAATCAAGAGGTGAGCTAAATAAGTACTTCACTTGAGTCTGAGGCTGCAGATAAGCCCTTGTTTTTGATAAAATCTGAGCACAATATTGAATTTAAAGCCATATTGTTTAGTATATTAGACTAAACCTTGGCCATTGACATAATATGTGCTTATCTCTGTCCCAATTTTCTAATCTGTTCACTGAGCTATTTACCTGCTTTACAAAACATTAAATCTGAATTAAATGGGGCAGGATTTTGGCCTTTTCTCATATGACTTATTAAATGAGAAAGGAAAAGTAATGTTTTCTTCTGTTACCCACCCCATCATCTGACACTGAAGAAAAATTTCCTCCAAGTCCACATTCTCAGAGGAAGGATGATGCCAAAGGCTGTCAGAGGAACTGTCAAACCATCATTGCTTAGTCCTGCACACTCCAGGGAGCTGTGGAGGTGTAGGGACTCTGGGGCAGCACTTACTATCTGCAAAATCCTTGGTGATCTTCAGTTAAAGACATTACGTACATTAAATCTTATACAGTTACCCATACACACATCTCTGCAACCACTAAGAATTTAATCTTGATAAATATTCAAAGATAGATTTTTGGATGCACAGTGATATGTAGGGTCCTTCCTGACACACAGTGGGCAGCAGGTTGTCATGCTTCCCAGTGAGCCCCAGTTACAGCCATGCTATCCACTTCCTTATTGGATTTCAGTGATTTCATTTATGATTCTGGAAGGAGATTTGTATAACTACGGAAGCAATGATTCCTACAAATGAAAAATAATGTAGATGATAACATGGTCTGCCTTCTTTCTATGATATATTTTCCAGAGGTGCTAAAGGAGTGTTGTGACCATGAGTTCCACATTCCACAGGATCTATTAATCTCTTTAGAGAGTCTTTCCTCCTGGCCATTCCATTATAGCAACCTTCTCATACTGAAGTGTTTAGTACTGAAATTGTTGACTTGCTTACTTAAAATTGAGCATCAATTTTTTTTTTCATATGTGCAAGAATACCCAGTAACTTAGAAAATGTTATTGCCATCTGAAATTAGAAAGATGTGTGTCTGTTCAGAAATGTGTGGATGCTTTTAAAATAAGCATTTTTATTTTATGGGATGCTCTTCTGTGCTTAAAAGTATAAATATATATTCTGATACACCGTATGTTCATTTGTTGTCTTTGATCTGAGGCCTTTGAACAACAGTCAGCAAAGTGCAGTAATTCTGGCTTGGGACAAGAGCCCTTGTTGCACAGGAAGATAATAATGAACCTTGTTACACCCACAATTACTATCACCAATGGAAAAGAGGTTGGCTGGGGAGCTGAATCATGACCGATGTGTCCCTGAGATGTCTGATTGCAATAATGGCAATGGCTCCAGGTGACTGTTAGCAGCTGGCACAAATTAAAGAAACATTTCAGCTTCTGAATCAACTGCTTGCAGTAAAGTGGTGTGGAAGAGCATGTGCTTTCAACTGCATTGGGCCCTATTACTGATAATTAAATCTTTCTCATTTTAACCAGAAAACAGGCTGTTATCTTCCTGAGTCTGCAAATAGTTGCATTTGGTTGCTTAGAGGAGTGAACTGTTGCATAAGAAAGGGAAGAAAAAGAATTAAGATTCTGATGATTTAGAAGTCACTATTCGCTGTTTTAGAATTGATCTACCTGCAAGGAAGGAAACCAGCAGGTGGATGTCCTCAGCTTGCAGTCCCAAAATTCTGCTAACAAATAAGATAGATGAAAAATACTTCTACTTATATATCAGAACCTCAGTTTTCTCTTTCAGTTTGTGGTAGAGTCATGATGCATATAAAAATATCCACTATCTCCTATCCTATGTTTCATAGCAAATATTATATCATGTCCATTAAGCATTTTTACAGCATTAAAAACCTGTTAAAAAAAAAGCCAAAAGCACCATATATGGACTCCAGTTGGAAGTGAGGCCCTGGGCAGCTTGGAGGAAAAGGCAGAGATGGAGCACAGAGGGGAAAGAGGTAAAGCCTTTAGTCCAGGCATTTTGAAACTGAGTCAGAAATGAGGCTTTGCACCCTTCACATCCTTCACATGCAGGAGTCTGTTTCCAGGATGGAAAGAGATCGAGTGTGCACCTACTGCACACCCAGCAAGAAACGGGACCTTGTGTTCCACTCCTCTGTGAAGCCTCTTTGAGTCACAATGTGCAGAAAGGAAAAGATTTTCTGGAAAAACAGTGTTTTCCAGGTAACTCCATGTAAGTCTTTCACCTTGGTGTTACCATCACACATTATAATGAAATTTAAGTGCCAGGAAATGGTGTGGTTTGGAGTAAATAGAGAAAGGTGTTTCCAATCTTAAATAAATTAATATCCTGAGGAGTCCAACTGAGTTAGTCTACACTCCCTAAGAAAACAAATAATATGATTCTATTTTTCATCCATTTGTAAATTCTGAATAGTTTAATGGCTTTTAGTGAAGTGAATCTAGACAGCTTGCTTTGCCTAGTACCTTTTAATAGCAATGCTTGCAAAAAATTCACGAATGTCACAACTGGATTAGTTAAAAAAACACTGAATCCCTGTGAACATTTTTGTTGAGAATTATAGGCCACAGACACACACATAATTTATTGATGATCCACAGTAACTTTTTATGTGGTTAATTTAGTTTGTGGTTTCTACCTAAGCCCTGAGATGACCTTATATTTGCCATGTGTATCTACAGACTTCTGACATACGGAGACTGAACCCGTCATGGCTTCAGTTTGATTTAGTTTACTTCCCTTTGGGGGTGAAGTAACCTAAATGAACTATTACCACCTTAGGTGCATGCTCACATATTATCTGAGTTCAACTAATATATTTTAATGTGATTTTACTTATTCTATCAATTCAGAGTAATACTTTCCAGATGTCTCCATTTAGACAACTCTTAAGACTGAGTCTTACATTCCATATAGTTCTGGGGGTTTTGCCTGTGTTGTTGTTTTTTTTTTCAAAATTCTGTCTTTGTATTTCCTCTTTTCAAATGTGGACAGCTTCTTTGTCACTCTCTAAGGTCTCGCTCCTCACATAAATCACTCAGGTGTCCATTTTTCTCTTTTATCTTGAATAAGCATGGCATACAGTTTCTGCTAGTCTTGAATTAGTGTAAAAACAAAGGTTGTATTGTTAAATTGGAATGTTTTTGTAAATGTTCTTGATAAGGCTGTGCCAGGCTCAGTTCTATGTAATCTGCAGTGTATATACAGCTCAATTTAGTTATATGGGGAAAACATCTTTCATTTTAAAACCAAGTTCTCCTGTAACACTTGCTAGCTTTTGATTTGTGCTTGTGATCAGTACGTTTTCTTGTACATCACAGATCTCTCACATGCTTTAATACCTATGTGTATAACTTTGTATGTAACAGATCATAGAAATTAATTCATCTTTTAGGTGGAATATATTAGTGTATACTAACAGATGCTTTATTACACATTAAATTTCTTCTCCTACACTCACACACTTCTTCAATACATCATGAAACTTCCTTTTTCTTGTAATGCTGTTACTGACCTCCCCTTTAAAAATGTCCAAAATATTTTCTGTATCTTTAAGGATTACAGCCAAGGAAATGTGAACTGCTTGAAGAAATTTAAGGTTGTTCAAAAAAAGAAGAAAAAAATTATCAAGAATTAACAAAATAAATTATGAGTGATAACCACAGTTCCACAATTGTTCATGTTTTTCCTCATACTCCAGATGCAAGCTCAGACATTTTTTGGTAAGTCTCATTATTATAGCCACATATATATATATATGTGGCATGGGTTTTTGCTCTCCCCGGCTGCACACAGCTCTTGGGAGCCCGGCTGTGCCGTAGCTTCCACGTGCTGCCGTGGTTTGCTGCCGCCGGTTCCCGGACACGGCTCCGTGTCTCGGGTGTGTGGGCTGGCCAGCCTCTGTTACCGTGTGCTAGGGTTCTGGTAAAGAGGTAAGGAATTTGTCCATTTACTCCGTGCTTGGCAGGAACGGTTTATTGGTCACGTGGCGCGGTTCGATGGAAAGACGCAACCGCTCCCAGCACTCGCATGGGAGAAAATGGCGCCTGGGTGCTGGCGGGGTAGGATGTTATGGAGGGGTGGGGCGAGAGGATCCATGGCCTGCTGGCCAATAGGGGCGGCTGCTGAGACGGTGACGCCAGCAACAGCGACCAACCAGAGAACCCCGCAGGGGCGGGCACCGAGCCGCGGGCTGAGCGGGATCGTGTGGCTTGGGGTGGCAGGCACGGGGTTTCCCGGGGCCGGACGGGGGGGTGGTTACAGGATTGGCAGAGGGGGAAGATCCGGCAGCAGGCAGCGTGGGGCCAGAAACCGCGTGGGGGGAACAACACGGGGGAAACGCGGGGGTACAAACGACTTGGCTAGCTAACACAAATAAGAACCCCTAAAACCCAATCCCAGGATGCAACATATGCATATGTATATGTATATGTATATGTATGTATGTATGTATATGTATATGTATATATATGTATGTATATGTATATGTATGTATATGCATGTGTATGTGTATATGTATATATATATGTATATATATGTGTATATATATAAACAAATATATATATAATGTCTAATATCTAATATAATTTAATATATAATATATATTATAATATATGGTATATATTTTTATAATCATATATTATAATAGATCATATATAATGTTATTATTAATACTATAATTTGTATAATTATATATTACATGTTGTTCTATATTATTTATTATAATATTTATAATGTATTCATATATATATATATATATATATATATATATATATATATATATATAAAAATTTATATATTTATTATATAACTGCTCTTCAGAACCAAATGGTCCCAGTGAGTCTGAGGTCCTAACACATTTCACAAACTTCTCCACCTCTATTATGCACCAGCACAAAGCTTCCAGTGCATAAAACGTTGGAGAAGCAGGTCTGCTCAACAGGCTCACAGGGAGAAGCTCCACACTGACACCCTGCATGCTCCTGTGTGCTCTCAAGGGCACTCCAGCACTGATGAGTCTCCCAGGGGTCTTCAAGCACTGGTAATTTGCCCAGTCACTTGAGGTTGTCGCAGAGCTACCTGCTTGACATGTCTGTGGGACAAATGCACTTAGGAGACTGAACAAAATAGCAAAAACACATTTATTAGCCATGCCCTACCCCATATGTATAGCACTAGAGATGTATATATGCCAGCTTAAAGATGAAATAAGAAAAAAAAATTATTTTGTCACTTAATTGCAAGAATAGTGTCAAAAGATTCTAGAAATAAACTAGGTGTGAAAGGAAAGTCCCAAATTACTAGTGGAGAAATGACAAGGACCTCCATTTTCCTGACAATTTCCTTGGGGAAAAGGAATTGTTCTAAGGATGGGTTAGGCAGCGCTGACAGCTTGTCTGTCTGATTTGTGCAAAGCACAGTGCCTCATTCATCTTGATTTTCTCTATAATTTTTTTTCTCAGTGAAGTAATTAGCAAAAGTGGTTATTTCCATATAGTAGTGGTCAGATGATTTAAAAGAAAAGGAAGGAAGAAAATCTCATTTTAAAAGCAAGAGACCAGATACAGCTAGCTGAATATAGACCAATTTCATCCCTAAAAAATACAATTTTGCAGTTAATGTTAGCCCAAAAACTAGTTTGTTTATTCAAATCTATGATCTTGTCATGTTTGTTCTCTTCCCTGAATACTTAGCAAAGCTTACCAGAATTGAACTCTGGGATCTCAATGTGCATTTTAATCAAGTAATTAACTGAAAATAAAACAAGGAAATTCTGAAGTTTGTTTATTTTTCTGTTAAAAAAACCCACCCAGTTTACTTTGAAGTTAATTTGTCGTATATAGTGATTTATAGCAAGGTTTGAGACTGTAGACATAACACAGTAACTGCTTGTAACATCCTGACAGCCACTTTTGATTGTAACGTATGGGTATTGGACTACGCTAGTTTCTGAATCTGGAATCTTTGTCGGACTGTACATACAAATATCTCATTAAGTTTGTTCAGCAAATTAGTACATTTGAATTCATTTCTGATCTTGTTGAAAACTCAAATTGCAGGTATTTTCTTTGAGTCCTTGCCTTTGGAACTTGATTATTCCATTGATCCCAAAAGCTGGCTGGCCCTAGGTCACTCTCCAAGACAAATCTACTGCCTCCTTCTGTCTGAAGAAAACCCTTAGGAGGCAGTCGGAGTCTGTACTTCCATTATGAAGAATTGCTGGATTCACACAAGATTTCTCTGATTTTTACTGTTTAAATATATGAATATAAGAGCTTAGTAGCTCATTTTACAAATCAATCAATAAAATAACATTTTTTAAAATTTATTTTTAGTGAGCCATGACTTAATATCAGCTTGGAATGATCTAACAAATGGTTATAATTGATTTTGTCTTTATTTTCTCTCTAGATGAATTCTTCTAAGTCCTCTCCTCTTAGCAGGATACAACTCCTCTTTTTCAATGTAATAGCATTTTGTTTGCTTGTGCTGTAGACTATGTGTTCTTTGACGAGAACAGATTTGTAACTTCTATATAGAACTAATTGGATTTCTTGATTATCTCTTTGAACCTAACCAAAATGACCTTCCCATGAAGTGGAAGTCTGAAATATTTTCTTTCAGATATAATAGTCTTTTCTTCCTGAGAAATATTTGTTGTTTTGAGTTGGCTAAATATTTCTTTTTTCTCTTCCTTTTTCTGTTTTATCCCTCAAGGGTATCTGTGTTCTATTCAGAGTTACATCTCCAGTCACAATTTCAAAAAACATGAGTATTTCTGGACTATAAGTAATTTACAACAAAAAATAAGATCTTGAGTGTATGAAGCAAACATTTTAAGGGGATTTTATCCTAGAAGGCCAGTTTCAAAAAGTCGGTTAAACAAACCTCACATAACATTTATAAAGTAGGAAAGTATTGCCAATTAATGTAGCAGATGACATGAAAGACAGGAAAAAGCATAGAAGTGGATTTTTGAAAATATTTGCATTGGTAAGTTTACATAAAAATTAATTATTGAGTTAGGTATATGTATAGATAGATCATTTTGGTAGTGTCATCATACATGACTATAGCAGAATTATAACTTCGGAAAAAACATATTCCATTAGGTTGCTTAAACCTGAACCATAAAAAAAAAGATCAGAAATCCTTCCATCCACCTCTGTAGTACTGATGATAATGTTTTACTTAATTTTTCATTAAACTTTTCCTGTGATGCTTTTACGTTACTTGTTTAATGCAGGTTTTTCAAGTTCCACCATGAAAGAGTCCTTCAAATTTATTGTCAAATGTACTTATCCACATGAATATGTTCCTCAGAAGAGGTTGACCTTTATTGCTTTCAAGACTGCTGGGAACGGTCTGAAAAACAACTTAAATGAACATGTAATTTTAGGAGGCTGTTCACACGCCTGGACTGTGGGTCTCTGTGAATAGCTGACAAATGCAGAGATCACCAGCTGAGCTACACTGACATATCCCAGGAAGGAGGTCGCTCCCTAGCATAGCAGGCCTGAGCTGTGATGTTGGAGTGTTGGTAGCTGCTTCTAGACTGGTGTCCTCTGGACTTGGGGTCCCTCTGCCCTTAGCGTTGTTCAGAGAACAGACTGCAAATCCCTGTCCACCAGACCCAAACACTTCCTGGTGCTTTTTCTTTGCAAAGAAGCTTAACCTTTGAATCCCTGGACAGTTTGAAAATGGGAGAACAAAGAGGACAGTGCATCTAGCCCATTATATCTGTTGTTTTTTTTGCAAGAAGGCCCTAGATATTTACAGGATATTCCAATTACCAACTCTGCTTTGAAAATTTCTCCACATATATATCGGCAATACATGTTCTGCATACTGGAAAACTTGATTTTTTTGTATTTTTTCCTTTTGCAACATGGGCTGAAAAAACCTACTTAGTGACATTTTTTTTTTTAATAAAATGCTATTTAACACTATATTAGCATGTATTTTATGGGTATTCACCAACTGCACAAGATATAGGTGAAAAAAGCAAAATGAAAACATATGAAGTGGCTGGCACCCTTCATAAAAGACAATTAGAATATTTTAAGCTTCTTCTGATACAAGTACCACGTTATTTTAAGATATGAGGGAAAGAATTAATCTTGCTTTTAACCACCTGTATTTGCACTTTCTTTGCCATAGGTACATTTTTTAATTTGCCAGAAATTTGTAATGACATGACTGTACAATTCCTTGAGACCTTTAAAGTTATTCTGGTTTTCTATCCCATTTTGTAATTTAGTGAACTGTTATTGATTACAGAAAGATTTCCTTGGCATCACCTTTCTTTATGGCATCCAAATATCATGGGCACTTTCATATGGAAACTGGCACCTTCATATGGAAAAGTGCCCTTCTTTCAAACATATTGGAGAGGAAAAGAAACAGTCTTTTGTTATTTAACTGATTGTACACATTCTACAATACTTGTTTACAAATATTGGTTTTGTTTCTATTGCTATTTTGCATTCTGAATCTCTCCTTTTCCAGGTTTCCATAGCAACTCTTGTACAGCTTGATCATTATAAAGAAATTCTCTTTAATTGATCTCCTAATGTATAGCTTAATAGTAACTGTTAAGCAGTCTTTTGTTTCCAGGTCATATTTAAGGTTCAGACATTTGCATAAAAACATCTCATTAGCTCAAACCAATCATTATTAGTAATTTTCTTCCTTTAGTTTTTTAATAACTAAATCCTTCATTGAGGTTTTACAAATAGCAAATATTTATAGCTTGTAGAAAAGGCTTTCTCAGTGAGCCTAGATGCTTTGTTTCTGTGAGCAGCAAGAAAATTACAGATCTTCAAAATTTTGATCACATAATACAAAAAGGTGTCTTTTTCTCCAACTGAAATTTAAATAGACCATGCAAACTACAGGACAGAGGCAATATTTAACAGCAAAGTTGCAATATAGTACATGCTTGTACAAATATGAATAATGATGTAAAAAAATGCCCAAGAATAACAGCAAATTTCCCCACTGCCACTGGAACCATGAAAGACATTAAATTCTTGCACTAAGTTGTGTTGCTTATGGCATTCTTACCTGAAACAAAGCGAAGATATGTAAAAATAAGTGAAAATTGTATGTAGACATTAATTTTTATTTGACAATAAGGTAACCAATTTGATAGCTATGATTGCTACATGAAGACTTGAATACAATCTTGTGCTCCTCAACTCCAATTGCAGATCTATATGGGTCTGAAATGAGTTTTATTGAAGATCCATTGTGTATATGTACCTCTGCAAATATGCATCTAACTTCATCTTCTTGTATATGGAAGTACTGAAACATAAATTTGGATAAACTGAAAATAAAAATTTTCCACTGAGAAGAACTGGGGGGAATCAATTTTTGCAGTGCAAGGATACTTTATTTTTCCCTGATCTACTATAACCAGTTTCATGTCCCACTCTAAAAGCAGTTAATATTGAAAGAGTTGTTTAATATAATATCATCAGGCCAAAATGCATAAATATAGGTCACACTATCATACTAAGCTCCAGAAAATGTAATTAGCATGTGTAACCTTTTCTTCTTTTCCCCTTTTTCTTTTTTTTTCCCTCTGGCATCCTTGACCTCTGTGTGTCTTTATAGAAACTCTAATAGCATTAACATTATGCTACGATTAAAAAGTTAGACAGCACAACAATGCTGCTTGACAAGATATTTTTACAATCCTTTTTGATGTCATTCTGTTGGGATTGAATGTCCTTTGAACTCTTGCAAATTAAGTGGATGTTCAGTGGATGTATTCTCATATGGTATCTCTTTGAGTTGTCTGTTAGGTCTCTTCTGCTGTTTGCAATGAAGGATTGGTTTGCATTTATCCTAGCATCTATAATTTTGTTAAACAGTAATTATTCATGCATACCGTGGATTTTAGAATTAGGTTTAAAACCTGGATTTATTATCAATTTTCAATATGTTGAATGTATTTTTTAAACAAATTGTATGTGGTCTATGAAAGCTGAGCTGATCAAAATGCATGAGTTTCTGTTTCCTGAACTATTTTCATTAATTAACATCAGGGTCTAACCATAAACAGGAACTCAGCCCCCAACATACCGGTAGTGTAATGTCATTGCTGGTTGTATCATATTGTGTGTGCTCTAGTCACATTATACAGGCACAACAATAAAAAATGGATAGAGATTGAAAAGTTCTGTGTAAATTAAAAGCACATTGTCTAGAATAAGAATGAAAGCTTTTAATAGGGTAAAAAAAAGGGCATTGTCATAGCATGAGTTTTCCTTTTCATATCAAGGCAGCAGATGAAGTGCAGCATTTAAGTTGCACATTTTCATCTAGAAAGAAAAAGTAATGAATTTTCCTTAAATGTCTCTATTTTTTAAAGTATAGTAAGATGAATAAGAATAATCAATAGTGCAAACCCCCTTTCCTCTAAAAGGGGAAAAAGAAAAAACACAAAAAACCAAAGCAACAAACAACAACAAAGAAAAAAACCACAAGGAATTTCTAAAGAATGTCACAGGGAGAGATTCCATGGAGTGCTTGACAGTAACAGGTTTCAACAAGTCAAGAAGTATCAACCAGGATTAGGGTAGACAATAAAAGAACCAAGCATCCCAGTGACATTTACATTTAGGAATCCAGAACAGGAACACTGTAGCTACACCACAAACAGATTTTCATGCTTAAGAAAAAGATGCAAGGATTGAAACAGAAGCTGAAAATGCTGGTAGAAAGTAGTAAACCCAAGTAAGGTTATGATGACTGTACTGTTTCACTTTAACATATCATTAGAGGCAGGAAAATCCAGATAATTGAGTTATGCAAATATGAGAATGTAGTTGTGCAAAAGGCTGAAATAAAAGGAAAATGCAGAAATTCAGAGAAACATAACAAACTGATGGAAAACAGAGGGGAAGATGTTTAATTTATATAGCTGCAATAGCTATTTTGCTGTTAAGGGTTTAAGAAATGGATTATGATTGATTAACTTATGCAGACTACAAGAGAGCAGTAACTCTCGGAAAACTACACTTGTTCTTTGATGAAAAATTTTTATTATGCTCAAAAAGTATCTTGTTAATGGGATGTTATTAACCATTCAAAAAAACAAGATTTATGTTGTCCTCCCTTGGTCAGGATTTTTGCATCAGGACATAATTTTCAACTGGTGAGCTCAGACTGTGCCTTTTTTTCTTCTCTGAATCTGTTGCTTATTGGTACAAAATATGGAATTTCTTATCTCTTGTCTCTGTTGTTTGTGATATCTTGTGCTTTTCCAGTGCACAATTCATCCTCTGCATTGTAGACAGACTTAACTCGGACTTTTTTCAACACTCATCAGTTTAAGTGCCTCACAAACTTTAGTGGCTTAATTTTTCAGGTGAAAGGCTATTACTTCCATTGTACAAATGCTAAGCTGAGGACCAAAGAATTATTTTCTCAGAGAGACTTCTTTTTCTTGGAAGCTGAATACAGATTACAGTGAAGAATGTTGATTTCAAGATCTGAAAGAGCAATCTGTACTGGGCACAGATTTTTCTTTTCTCTCTGTCAATTTCCTTCTTCATTGTATCTTCTGTTTTCCCTGCTCCAAGCAATCCCTCCTCCACTTTTTCTTCTTTATTTTAATACTGCCTCTTTCTTCCCTATAATCTCATTTGCTTTTACAGTGTCTCTTGTTCAGCATTTCTCAGTCTTCACATTTCACTTAAAACCTCCTTACTCACTGAATTTTTCCTTAGCCTAGTTTCATCATGAAACTGAAATACACCATGACCTGTCCAGGATTCATGAGGACTGCTGAGTATTCTTTGTTCACTTCCTTGGACCACTTTTTGGGATTGAGGTGTGAAATAAAGCACTGCGCAGTACACCTAGTGATTGAAAGGAAATAAGCTGTGATGGGAAGATTGCAAGGTAGAGTAGAAGGTTCCTTAAAAAGTGGGAGACTTCGCAGAAGAAAGAGAAGACTGATTTCAGGTTTCCTATTTATCTGATAGTTTAGTTACACCAAAATCAGGGGCATTTCCAGCAGATTGTGCAAACACAAGCAAAGCAGGTAAAGGGCAGCTGGGAAGTAGGTATCCATAGCAGTTCCAGAAGTGTAGCTAGTGGAAAGGATATGCTTCACTGTAAAGTGGGGGTCAGGTCTTGTGGTATGTTCTATCCTGCTTGTGCAGCCATTCCTGTCACTGAAAAATACTGATTGTGAATGATTTTGTGCCGGGCATGGTCTACAGGGAGTGCCAGGGAAAGGAGTGACAACAGCAGTCTCTCCTGTCACAAGTGAACTCTGACAGTTGTGGCAGTGCTGTAAAAGGTGAACAGGATTCACCAGAGATTATGAGAGGTAACAAATAGGGGGTCAGGGGGTCAGGGAAGGACACTCCAGAGACCACAGCCCAAGGCCCTGTATTGGGTCTGACTCAGCTGGAGTTCATTTTTTCATAGCAGCTGTCACAGTGCTGTGCTTTGCTCTGGTAGCTGGAAGACTGTTCATAACACACCAATGTTTTGGCTCCTGCTGAGCAGTACTGTCCCTCTGACTTCCCCTCTCAACTCTATCAAGGGTTTGAGAGTAGGCAAGATCCTGGGAGGGGACACAACCAGGCCAGCTGACCAAAGGGATATTCCATATTGTGTGACATCAGCTCAGATATGAAAGCTAAGGGAGAGATATTTGTTATCCAAAAATGTTTGCCTTCCAGAGCATCCACTCTGCATGCTGAGGCCCTGCTTCCCAGGAAGTGTCACTGATGGGAAGTAAAATTTAACTTTTCCCTTTTCTTATGCGTGTGCAAACTTTTGCTTGGTTTTTTTGTTTGTTTGTTTTTGTTTGTTTGTTTGTTTGTTTGTTTGTTTGTTTGTTTTTCTTTAATAAACTACCTTATCTCAAACTACGAAAGGGACTGATAGAGTGGTTTGGTAAGCGCGTGGCATCCAGCCAAGGTCAAACCACTACAGTCCCCTGAGGAGAAAAAGGAAGACATGAGTGATGCAGAGCAAGAATTTTTGAAGGAAGGAAGGGAGGGAAGGAAGGGGGAGGAAGGAAGGAAAGGAGGAAGGGAGGAAGGGAGGGAAGGAAAGGAGAGAAGGGAGGAAAGGAAGTTTGGAAGTTCGGAAGGAAGTGCGGAAGGAAGTGCGGAAGGAAGGAAGTGCGGAAGGAAGGAAATGCGGAAGTGCGGAAGTGCGGAAGGAAGTGCGGAAGGAAGGAAGTGCGGAAGGAAGAAAGGGAGGGAGGGAGGGAGGGAAAGTGTCCTATTTGCAGATCTATGGCACCAAGAAGGGCCAATGTGCTCTCCTGGGGGAAAATCCAGGTAGAGACCTCTGCGCACTTTGTTGGGATTGCAGATGAAAAGTGGCAGCAAATTGCATTTGCTTTTGGTGATTCATTTGGAGTGCAGAGAGGTACTCATTTATCAGTGTGAATTATCTTCCAGAGGGGTGTTAACCAAAATTGCTGGGATTAATAAGTCTTGGATCTCCTTTTAAGGATAAAACATGCATGAAGATCTAAGGCATTATAAATTTATTTTCACAATATTTGCTTAGAATTATGGTTAGAAAATGTTACTGTCTACAAGTATTGAGATTTTTACTGAGTGAGCTGTGGAACATAAAGGAATGGCTATAGCTCCCAAGTTGTATCTAAGCTCCTCCCAGTAAACTGTGGCACAGCAAGAATAATCTAGCTAGCAATTATATTGAGCCAGAGCCATTGTGTCTTTATTGCCAATTTCTCCTCAATCCAGTGAGAGAACCATGTTTTAGGGAAAAGTTGGTATTCCCAAATAGCTCTAATACCAGGCTTTGCTTTCTTAACAATATACACTCTGAAGTCCCAAACTCTGGTATGGAAATTGCAAAGCACATAGCCAGTTTATACACACATTAAAAACTGTCACAAGAAGGAGGAGGTAATCTCAGTGGAGAGTGTTTTCAGTTTCTGCTTCCCTTCATACGTTTATTTCCAGAATCTTCTTATCACTAATGCTTCCTGGGAAAAGTCTTTGGGCATCCTACCCCCATGCAACTTAGTTGTATTGCAACTTGTTCTCTTAGTGTCCCTACTTTTCAGTGTTTTGTGGCATCTATTGACACATGAACAAATTAAAGGGAGTTACTATTTTCCACATATGGATGTGATCTTTACCCTACCATTCAGACTGAGTCTGAAGAGTGGATCTGCTTTATTTATTGACATGGATATAGTTGTGTCATGGTTTGACACTGGCGCAATGCCAGCGCCCCCTTGAAAATACACCTTCCCAAATAAATGCTGTGAGATGGTATCAGGAACAGAGCAGATCAGGCCCAAGCTTAATAACAAAGGGGAAAAAAACTTTATTAAACTACTACTACAGAAGACACATGGACTAAATCCAGGATGAAGACCTTTTAAAACACCCCTCCTCCTCCCAATTTCCAAAACACCATGAAACATCACCCGGGATTCCTGATCAAATTACCACCCTTCAGATAATCAATACTCAAACTATCAAGGGAGAGAGAAGTCTCTCTTGCACCACAGACCCCCCAGGAAACACAGTTGCCACCTCCTGTGTTTACCTGTCACACATAGCAACCGCCTGGAGAAAATCTGCCAGTGTGACACTCTCCTTTCCATGTCACAGTGCTCTCACCACTGTGCATGGACAGACTGCTCATAGGGCTCCTTTAAGGATGCTTTGCCACGGACCCAAAGATACAACAGTTCAGCTTCTCATCTTGGGACTACAGTCCTTCCCATTTTCCCTTGGGGCCAAGGATCCAGGAACAGAGATCATCTTCTTTCTGAAGACAGAGGGCATCACCATTCCCTCCTCAGCTTTCCTCTGTTCTTGCCATTCCTGTGCTGTTAGTTGCTGAAGCAGGTCTTCTTGGGTCACCGCTGCATCCCCATAAAATGCAGTCTCTATTGCATGAGATTTTGGTTCGGTCTATGGCTAACAAGAAAAGTCCAGCCAAAAGCTACTTCATCATCTCCTCCCACCTAAAAATTTCTTCTTCTAACATCTCACGTCCCGGACTGTCTCTCTTCCACTACAAATCGAGGAGGAGTAATATTTTACAAAGCCCTCATTTCCCGGAAAGGGTTAAAAGTTCAGACTCCCTGGACGGCTGATATCTCGGTCCAGCGTTCCGTCTCCCACGCGGGGCATCATCCCCCCCCTCTTTCTGCATCTCCTCTGCCGGCAAATCTCCAGGTGCCGTCAGGCTCTCTGTCTCTTTCTCTCTGTGGGGGGGGGGTGTGGACAAAGGCATCTCAGTTTCTCTCCACCCTTCTGTCCGCAGGAGCTGGCTCGGTTCCAGACCCTCAGCCCCCTCGGCCTACCTGGACAATGCCACATGGCTTCCCCTCCCCCACCCAGCCCATGGCTGGGCAGGGGAGAGTCTGCACTGCACTCTCTGAAGACCGGAACCAAAGAGACAGTTCCCCTGGGAGTTCTTGCTTTTAACCCCCTGTGTTCTCAGAGGCGTGTCCATACTTTCAGTGGTCACTCCAGGTGCCAATATCCAAACCTGACCACTGATTGGTTTGACCCAACTTCCTGAAAAAAAATTCACTTCCATGTCAAGTTGGGAAGTAAAACATGAGTCAGTTACAAAATTATCATACCTTCATGATGTGAGTATTTGTGGGGTGGCAGTACAGCTATCAGAGTGTGACACTCAGTCATCTTGTAGGTTGCTTCTTTCTCCATCATCCTGCAGAAATTCAGGGTGTTTTCTTAAAGCATAAGAATGAGAGAATGGAGTAACAGAAGCACATGAGAGACTTATTTCCACAAAAATTTGAAGGAGGATCTTTAGTAAGTGTTATATTTGATGAATTAATATCTAGACAAACTGAGTGGTAACAATACTACCAATAGCTAAAAATGTGCTGGGTGCACAACTGCATAGACAATGGCAGAGAATGGGAGAATGTGTACTATGCTATAATAATCTAACTAAATGAATATATTATTTCAAAAAGTGCTGACCTGACATAGTGACTTCCTCAGCTTTCTACAGAACCTACATCTTCCCATTTCCTATTTCTCACAATAAAGTTTAAATAATTGTAGTTTGATTTTAATATACACTAGAATTATATTCAAATTTCTTCATCCTTCTTTCTGAATTTCAAAAAAGAGTGCAGATTTGAAGACCCAGAAATAGTACATAGTTCCTGTCAGGTAACAGAGAAAAGACAGAATATTCAAAGGATCATACCAAAACATGAAATTTGTATGAAAATTAATGTATAAAAATACACCACCTTTTGCAAAGCTTAATAGTGCACAGAAGGAAATCACTTAAGACACACTTTTACACTCACTATCATAATGAATTTTAGGTGCACACAGTTGATTTCGTTCAAATTACTGCCCAAAACAATGAAAACAATTTATAAATAAAAAAAGTCTTCATTAGATACAAAAAGAAATATACAAATTCCTGATTATCTTGGGTTAGAACAAACATACTTGAATGAAAATAAAGAAATGTCTATTTGAGTTAACATTCAAAAAATGAAAAAAAACAAATATATTTAGAAGTCATTTTAAGAGCTGGAGAATATCAAAAGAGGGGGGAAGACAAGAAGGAAGTATAGTTAGAAGCTTTTAAAAAATCATAATTATAAATTGTAATTTAGAGGTATAATATGACAGTTCTGAAAGAGTGAATGAGAACAAAAACAAGAATAAAAGAAGGAAGGTGGGAAAGAGTCAATGATCACAGAAAATGCCATGGTGAGAATTTGAAAATGAGAGATGAATAAGAATGACAGATGAATAAGACTAAACTGAACAAAAGAAAGGTGAGAGATGTCAATGAATGCAAGGCTAAAATTACATTTCTTGTAAGGTTTTGGACGCACTGATACTGCTTAAGGGAACAGCTTAGAAGACCACCGCATTTAAAAGCCAAGACTGAAAATATCAAATGCATTCAATGTATATTTTAAAAACCACAGTAAATATACTTTATTTGTGCAAGAAATATAATGTGAAATACCATTTTATGTATATTCTATATTACTATTCTTCTATAATTCTATATTCTATATTTTATTCTTCTATATTACTTCAGTAAACCAAAGATGGTTTGTGGTGAAAGCAGTTTTCCAACCTACAACCATAGACTTTAAAGTAAAAAAAAAACCAAAAAACCTGTTAGACTTAATAGACCAATTAACTGTTAGGCATAATAATTGGGATACTAAAGCTGCAAAAAAACACATCTTCAGCCCAGTGTTTAGTCTGATAACTCAGAAGGTCATCCTGTAGCCTGATAGGGTTGGAATTGTGGAATTGCAGAGTACTGGAATATTGCAAGAGTCAATAATTTAAATCAATATTTAGTACTTAACTTATGATACATTTTATTGCCCAGAAAGTATTAAACAACGGTATTTACCAATTAGACTGAAAACTGACATCTGATTTAATAGAAAGCATGCTAGTACAGAGAACACTCTGTAAAGTTTAGTAGAGTTTAGTTAAACTCTGTGGAGTTTAGTTGTTACTGGTTATACAGAAATTAGTTCATCTCCCTGGGAGCACAGTTCAGATAAAAGAAAAATATTAGACTGACAAAAATATTTTTAAAGTACAATGAAATATTCAAGATGTAATATTTAAGCAATGCAAGCACACCTTGTAGGTTTTTACATAATTCTATGCAGTCCAAGACCAGCAACATGCTTTTTAAGTCAGGATTAAATCAAATGGAATCCAAAATAAAGATACCTCACTGAGACTGTTCAATTAAAGCCTTCAGAGTTGAGCTTTTGCCTAAAGTGAACTCTTATTTTTCTTGCCTGAAAAAATATGAAAAGCACATTAAAAAACATGTACTTTCCAGGTATGGGTAGCTGATTGGAGTTAATTTTCAAAGTCAAGAACAATTAATGCAGCAGGCCAAAACCATAGGAAATTTTTCCCTGAATTTGCCATATATAATCAAAGTCTTTGTAACTCTTTTACAGAACATAGTGAAGGTAAAAGCTGAATTTATGTACATTTAGGAAACATTCATTCTCTATGTAAAAAGCTTATGGCAAAGTTGGACTCCTAATACACGGAAGCAATCAGATTTGTTCAGCACTCATGTTCTAAAGGTCTATTGCTGTTAAACTGTAAGTGAAACATAAATATATGTATAATATAAATCCATAATGTCATTGGAAATATGAATGTGCCATTGAATCTCATCTAGTAAGGTTTTTGACTGACAGCTCAAGCCAGAGTTACCAATCTGAAACAAAAGAAGAAGGAGAAGAAAGAAAATCTAGACTGATGGAGCAATCTTGCTCCTATTCAAGTCAATATAACACTCTCATTCAAGCATGATCAGGCTCCCTTTGTGCTCTATACTAAGCACATAGGACTCACCATCTTAGTGCAACAGGGCTTACCTGAGGGGAAGGTGAAATTTAAAATTTCTCTTGGTCATTAGACTTCAGATGATCACTAACATAGTCATTATGATTGTTTTTATATTATCAATACAAGGGATTTTAGCAAAAAATCAACCGTTTAAAATCTGAGGATCATTATTTTTCCTGAAATGTTCAAAATTACAAACTGAATTTAATTTTCTTGCATTTTAAGTCTTTCACTACTTATTTTACTGATATCTTTATATCTTAGTACCACTTATTCTGAAATGGATAAAAACTTTTTTTTTTTTTTTTTTTTTTTTTAATGCAGATATTTACTGGGGGTCTATGCAAACAAGCTTTTACCAGTTAAGCATTGTTTTTTTAATTTTCTTAATAGCTTCATATTCCTTTCCAGCAGAAATCTACCTGTGACAGATGCACATTCTTATAAAAATGCCTTCTTCTATATAGATTGAATTAGTGGATTCACGTAGTTAGGTGTATTGCATTTGCATAGCAAGGGCTTGGTAGCAAGGAGGTCCTGGGAGGGCTTCTGGGAGAAGATGCCAGGAGTTGTCTTCATGCTGGCCAGGGTTAGCACAGCCAGCTGTGAGAAGGACTTGCCCAAGGCTGAGCCCATTTGTGGTGGTGGCAGGTCTTCAGGGAGGAAAAAACCTGCTGTACAAGTGCAGCCAGGATAAAGGAGTGAGAAAATGAGGGACACATTTTCACAGTCAGTGAAGGAGGGACACAAGGTACTCCAGCTGCTTGGGCAGAGCTTCCCCTGTGAGATTACAGTGAGCCAGCTGTGTCCCTGCAGCCCATGGAGGTCATGGTGGAGCAGAGATCCACCTCAGCTCACAGGGGAGGCCATGGCAGAAAGGTGGACATTCTTGAAGGAGACCCTGTGACAAATCCATGCTGGGATGAAGAACTGTAGCCCATGGCAAAGACCTGCATTTGAGAAGTTAATGGATGACTGCCTCCTGTGCTAGGGACTCCATGCTGGAGTAGGAGAAGGAGCCCCTCTCTGAGAAGGAAGGAGCAGCAGAGACAACATGTGATGATCATAATTCCCATTCCCTATCCCCTGCACATTGTGAGGGAGAAAATCAAGAATGAAGTTGAGTCCAGGAAGAAAGTACATGGAGGAGGAAGGTGTTTTAATATTTAGTTTTTGTTTCTCAATATTCTACTCTAACTTGATTGGCAATACATTCAGTTAATTTCCCCGAATCATGTCTGTTTTTCCCAGGAGGGATCTCTCCATGTCCTTACCTCAACCCATGAGCCTTTCACAACAACCTCTTTCCTCTGTCCAGCTGAGGAGGAGAGTGATAGAGGGGCTTTGGTGCACAGCACACAGTCAGGGTCAATCTCTCACTCCTGGAGTGAAAAGATGTGTCTAAAACCAGAATAAGGGTAAGTTCTCTCCTTTCTGCATTCTGGTATTAGAAAAAAAAAAAATTGCAGTTCATCCACACCACTTAGAAACTAGTTAAAAACATACCTGATAAATGTTACAGCACCTTTCAGTGTTTGTTGCAATGCTTTCAATTCTGCTTCAGGTATGCACATAATGATCACAGTTTGCACATCTATTTCTTGTTTAAATTAGCTAGAACTAAAAGTAGAAATTGGTATATTTCATGATTAATCTGACCCAGTCAATATGCTCAGAGTGCAGTTAAAACAATTGTATTTAAGATGTGTTTATTTCTTTTAGTATAGCAGAAAGGCTCAAGAGGGTGTTTAGTTTAGGGTTAACTCCCATCTTTACAGGAAGTTTCTCAGTCTTATTCCTGCCACCCCAGCAGTCTTATAGTTTGCCATAACAAAACAGTCTTTGTAAACAGCAGTTTAGGGTTGAATGCAACACCAAACATGCAAATGAAGCATTGGATTTTTTCACTCTCTACTCTTACAGCTTTTAATCTTTCAGGTAATGAAATAATCCTAACAGTATTTAAATCTCTCCTTTTGGACAAATGTTCTTACAGTTCAACTCTTTCTTTTTTTTTTTTTTTTTTCTCCCTCTTCTTGCTATTTTTATTGCTTTTGTTTCTTAGCTGTTTCTCTGCTGTTTTACAACTGCCTCAGAAAGAGATGAAGAGTTTCAGTTGTACTCTCCTACCCTCCTAACTAGGCTGAAAAATTAATTGTGGATCACCACTGTGGGAGTAAATAAATATATTAGAAAGCTATAGCCATGGTGCCAAAGGTCAGATGTTAACTGTACCAGGGAAATAAAAGTGCATGCCTCCATCCCTAATTTAGGTACCTGAGCTATTAAGAGGAATGTGTTTTAGGAACCACCTGTGATGGGTACTTTTCTAACTTAAAACCAGCTCCCTTTCCATACTGACTTTTATGAAATTACAAGTTTAACTACTATTGTCTTCTCATGAACTTAATAGCAACTATATAAGCATATGATATTTTTATTTTCATTGTCATGGACAGACACAAAGTTGTGGGACATTTGTCTGTATTCCTCTCACTGGACACCACATGCAGTGCCTCCATGCACATAGCATCTCTGCTTTGTACTTCAGGACAGCTGCCTCTCTCCTCAAGGAGGTATACATATTCTTATGTTAGATTAATGATAGTTTGTTCTGCACACAAATGAGGAGAAAGGTGAATTTACATTGTCCAGTGAACTGAACTGCTATCAGATTTTCAAAGCCATATGACCTTGGAAGTCATCTTGCTGGACTTTCAGGAAGGCTCAGCAAACAGAGTGGTCCTTTATTTTACTTAAGAGTAGTATAATCTTCTCCCAAGATTCACTTCTAGATGTAAATACTGAGATCTCAAACATTACCTATTTAAAGGCAGAGAAGCTCACTATCTGCATGTGCTGAACTAAGGAAGAATTTAAGTTTCACTGCAATTTTTTCCTTGAGGAGATAGTGAGATCTTGAAAAAGGCATTTCAGCACAAAAAGTTCTCTTTCAAATCCAATTTTAAAAGTATTGCAGAGCTTTTGATGCTGCAAAAGGGTCTTCAGAACTCTTGCTGCTGACTTTAAACACATTAAATTTCATAAAATTCAATTAAACTCATAACATTCATCTTTTAAATTTATAAAATATATTTGGTATTTTTAAATGTATTTATTATAATACTTTGAGACTGATTTTAGGTGTATAAATTATTATAATAATTTACCCAGATAACAGCTTAGGCTCTGGTGAACACACTTTGCTCTAAGTCCTTTAAATTTGAAGCAAATTATTTGAAGACTGCAGCACAAAGTGCTGCTGTGCTGAGTGTTTCCCATACCCATATAGTAGTACTAAAAATCTTTTTTCAGGTGGGATTCAGGCTTTATTCTAAAACTTGTGATTTGCACCCCTAAAAGTAGAAGAGTAAAATCACTGGACATTCTAAAATTACAGCGGCTGACATTATGAAAGATTCAATTTTCACGAGATTTATTTTAAGTGAAATGGTTTGCTTATCTGTAAATTAGTATTAGTCAGATTCAAGCCTGAAGCTCTAAATAAAAAAAAAAAAAATTCTGCCGATATGTAACATTTTATATTTAGTTAAAATGTAAAGGAAGCTAAATTAAATTGAACATTAGGAATATTTCAAATTATAATGTCATTATTAAAATATTAATAATTATTGTTTATAATAGTTATAACTAAAGTCAAAGACAGTTCAGCAGCTCAGGTCATTCTCAAGTAGCCCCCTGGGGATTCAGGGCAGCTCAGTCAGCCTGGCAGCAGCAGTGATTTGCCTGCTCTCACAGACACTGCATGGTCACACATAAGTGGGAAGAGGCAGTGTGCAGCCTGGCTTTGCAGCACCAACCGTGCCTGCACACTCTGCACAAGGGCAGATGCAGCTTTTTCTCAGGCAGCCAGTGTCAGTCTGTGTCAGGTCCATGGCTTTGCTTTGTCATGAGAAAGCAGTGACCTTGATAAAACAAAACAAAACAAAACAAAACAAAACAAAACAAAACAAAACAAAAACCACCAAAAAAAAAAAAAAAACCAACAAAAAACAACAACAAACTTCTCTCCATTTCTTTTTACATTTGCTTTAGCTTAGAAGAAAGTTATGTTTGGAGAAGATGGAGGAAGATGTTCCATTCACTGGACCACCAAATTCCCCTCTTAATTTGTTCCTTCCTGATTGTGACAAGCACCCTGTATTGGACCCAAACAATTCAATCTGGTTTTTATCCCAGGGGTTGCAATGGAGCTTTCAAGCAGGTTGTAGCTACTGATTCACATTGCTTTACTCTTTTGCCCTTTAACAATAAAACTGCTAAAAAGCATATTCACATTCTTATTTTAAGAAAAAATAGAACCTTAATATTTCTTTAAAATTTTTGCTTAATACTTATTTTATTAGCCTAGCCAGTGTTGACTTAATTCTAAAAAATAAAATAGAAATTAAGACATCGTTGAAGGTTTTTTGACCTAAAGTATCATGTAATAAAAAAGATATTTTAGTTTTTATCTCTGTTAATAAAAATATTTTACTCTCATAGACGGCTTGTGTTTTTTCTTCTAGTGTGTCAACACAGGACTGGAATAGCTTTCTGGATCACTGGGTCCATTTGCCTCTCATAACAGATATTGTTTCTTCACAGTTTTTTTAACACCTCTTATAAATGGCTTTGCTTTTTCTTTTTTATAATTTAAACTTGTTAATGAAGGTTTCACATATTTTCTGAAGCCTTCATTTGGCTTGTTAGAAGAAAATACTACTGAATCTGTTTGAAAGAAACTCTTTTTGCATAGTAAATTGCTACTTGGTGCAAAGTAAAAATATTTAATCTTTAATCTCTTTGGGTAGCAGTCTAACTCCTTCTAATCATTCTTACTTTCTAAGAAAGATCAAAATCTCCAGGTCTTCAGCATTCTTTTCCAGCTGATGTTACCTTTTCATGTAGGATGTCTTATTACTCATCCCAAAACAAATTGATTTGCATTTTCCAATATTTTAGTCCCTCAAGATCAGTCAATTATGGCCAGTTGATAACTACACTTTTCTACAGTTAATAACTACTTTTTCTTTGTTAACTCAGTTTTGCTAGTCTGTAAGTTTTACTTGTGCTCCTTTCAATTTTTTGCTTTTTAAATGTCATTAACAGGAATCCTAGCATCCTCAGTGTTAGGATACTTGAACTCCTCAAACAGCCTTCATAGAACCCAATAGTTCCTTGTCAGCAAG
Organism: Vidua macroura; assembly: GCF_024509145.1. Taxonomy (NCBI): domain Eukaryota; kingdom Metazoa; phylum Chordata; class Aves; order Passeriformes; family Viduidae; genus Vidua; species Vidua macroura. The sequence continues at coordinate 34,842,824 of NC_071611.1, forward strand.
CTATTTTGTCCTTTACAGTTCTTCGTCCACCTTAGAATGATTTTCTTAATCCCTGCTCTCTCTAGATGAAGTAGTAATTTCCTATGTGACCCCATATCAAATACTTTAGTAAATCGAGTTTGCATTTCCTTCTGTAGAAGAAAAACATTATCAGAAAAGGATATCAGATTAGTCCTGCCTTAATCAAACCTATGTTTCATTTTCTATTCTATCTCAATTATTTTATTCAGCTCTTTAAAAGCTAAAGCCTAGCATACTACTGAGATCAGACTAATCTCTTCTTACCCTTCTCGTTCACCTCTGCTCCTTTATACCAACTCTTGACATTTCCTATCCTGTAATCTTATGGCAGTACCACTGATTTGATAGATTTCTTTAAAATGTTTACCCCCTCCACATTTAGATCTCAGAGGTCAGAGTAGTCAGCAACTTTGGTAATGAGTTCCCTTAATTTATTAAGGTTTGCCCTTTTGAAACCCAAGTTCTCATTGCAAACCTACTATAATTTAATTTAAATTGAATCAGTTCACCACCACTCAATCAGACATTATTTGTAGTTTCAGCCCTTTCTTTAGATTTTTTTCATGAATGGTAACATCATCTTTTGCTGGTTCAAGATTTAATGGATTAAGAATGTAATAACAATTAAACACAGAACTTCTTGCTGTAGTACAGATGCTACCTGCTCAAGCCCACAGGGACTTTAAAGGAGAAATTGAAAATAACTGCTACAATATTCCACAATATTCCACCTGGATGTCCAGCCCAGCTCTGAAATAATGTGAGACTGAAAGTGCGAAGGTGTTTTGGTATTACCAAACTAGATTTTTATCTAGATAAAATGGACAGAAAGAAAAGTACATTTGTGTCTGGAACAAAACTGGAAAGGACAAAGTAAACTTTGAAACTATTTTTTCCCAGATTTTTTTCTGGGAATTAAGCAAAGATATGATCCTAGTTACTCCTAACTATCTCCCTTCAGTCTTCTGCTTAAAACTGGTCACTCAGTTTTGGACTGGCTTTATGAAATAAAAGGGATTTCTCCAGAATGCTTCTTCTGCTTAGAATTTTCTTATCCAGAAGCAGAGTTTTGAATTTTATATCCAATAATGGAATTTACTTCCTTGGATATATCCAATCAATTATTGAATCCATATATACTTATATCACCTGCAGCCTTCTGTACCAGCAGCTGTATCATAGCTCAACTATATTTAATCAGATATATTTCCTTTCTTTGAACACACTGTCTTAGTTGCATTTGATACCTGCCAGGGGAAGTGCAGTGCAGGTAGCAAATGCAACAGTAGCCTCTTGCTTACTGTATTCCAGCACAGTCAAAATTTTTTGGACTATCTTATCTCTCTGTGGTCATCCCTTTTCTAACATGAAAAGTTATAATTTTATCTTAGATATTTTCTGCTATACAAACTATTTATTCCACTTGAGTTTTAGTAAACATGTGCTGCACTTAAAGAAGCATGAGTGAAATTTTAAAAGGAAAAGAAATAAAAAATGTTTTCTACTAGAGCTATGAAATGTTACAGCCAATCTTCATTCTTTTCTCAGTGAGCAAATGGATGCTTGAAAAACACAATTATTAGTGGCTTTTTGACACCATATGCTCTTACTGTTGTTACCTAAGGTCTCTTTGAAAGTCTAGTTCAAACAAAAGCCGGGAGAGATCAGCTGTGTTTCTGAAAGATGTAAAGAGAGACATCTTGCAGGTGCAGTGCCTCTCAGGAAACAAAGAGAATCACAGTACCAGTCAAACAGAAACAGTCTATCCTTAGCATTCTCCTAAGATTAGAGCTGGTCCGAATCAAAAAGCTGACATAACCAAAACATGCTTTACCAGGCTCATCTGCTTTGGCCTACAGCTTGTACCTCAGCAGCATAAGATAGTAACCAATGACACAGGATAACTTAATACATTGCTACTAATACACAGTGTTTGCATAAATGTTTTAACATTTCATCCCTTTTCCTTTGATGGAAACAATTCCACAATAGAGAAAAAGCTCAGGAGAACATGTAGCAAGAATCCCCAGGAGAAGCCCTGCACAGCATAATGCAAAAAATTCTCAGCACAAGCATTTTAGTAAGATGAAACTAATGCTTCAAGCATCTTATTTCATACAAATGTGAGATCAGCTCCAAAGTGTTGCATATGTGCAGAATCTCAAATTTAAAGCTAAACCTTCCACAAGACAATTTGCCTAGCCCCAGCTTCATGGTTGCATGTTGGAATTTGAGATACCAAGTGTATGAAATTTAACACATACATTTGAATAAAACTATTAGCCCATTAAAAGAAATCAAGAGCATTCTTTATTGGAAATGAACAGGAAATCTGTTCTTGGAAGGATACCCTGTTGTTCAGTAGTGCCATGCATAAGAAAGAGGTGGCATATGAAGGACTGTGCTCACAGTAGCAGGGCAATTCCTAGATTGATGGAATAAAGCTAACTTTGAGTGCTGAATTTAGCAGGAATGATTTGTTACCTTTCCCTATAACAAATATTCATTTGTTAACTGTGAGCAATAATTAGCTCAAGGCACAATTAGTACAATAACTTCCAGTAATTTTGGTCAGTGAAGCCCACATTTTGCTCATAATATTTAATAAACGATTAAAAAGTGTGACTACTTTTATATAATCATCTTTAAAAACCACACTAAGTTATTTTAATCAATATACTTGTTTTAAGTAAAAGCCATTTAATCTTCTGACTTATGCATTAACCTTCCATTAAGTATTAGTGAAGAAGTTAAATGCACCTTAGTCAATAATGCTAATGCAGGAACTGTTGTATTAACTATGGAGAAATGCGTATTCATATTATGTTAAAGTGGCTGTCCTTAACGATTAGCTATTATATGTCAGGAAACTGATCATAAATTTGAAATATTCTGTAGGAAAATGAATTATAATGTTAAAACTGAGTTCTCTGTACTGTAATAATTTTGAAATGAGGTCATCTACTTCTCCTGGTTAGTGCTTTTTAAGGCAATGATATTGAAGTGATGAAGATACCCTTGATGATACTTTGACCTCACCTTGTGGTTTCACATCTTGGTAGGTAATAAATGAGATGGGTAATTGTACTATACTAAACGAAAATATATGAATCTACCTACAGGTATATGGAGAAGTTGTTTTAGCATAAACTTTCATTGCTTTGTTTCTACCTAGAAATACCTAAATGTACCACTAAGATCAGCAAAATGCTACAGTTACGCCAGAAGTTTTTTCTGAATTTTAGCCTAAATTACAGTGTTAAACTATCTGCTTATAGATATCTTATTCCATATGACTTTTTCTACCTTTTTCACCCTTAACAGGTTTTATCCTAAACCAGTCTTTCCTGCAAGATATATTTTTTACACTAACCTGGCACAATGCTTTCACAGTGGGATCCCTTTCCTCCTGTTCTTGTCTATATATTCTTGCTGTTTTGCTTCTGTGAGATCTGCTGTTTCTGTGGGTACTGGGTGAGCTCATTCAGCTGCCTGATCTAGTGCCATTTAAATTTTTTTTTCTTTTAAAGAAAGACTATTTTTCTCTTGAGTCAACCATCAAACTCCATTTTTCCTTAGTTTCCTGGTAGCTAAGGCCACTGTGAAGGAAGAAAACCTATGGGCAGGGAATTGAAAAGTCCATAGCTTTCTTCTGTACCCAACTTTTAGTTTTGTTTTTTTTCCTGACTCCTACATAACACATAGTACAGGTGATCATGAAGGAGACAGAAAAAAATTCCTCAGGTAGCCCCCCAAGTGATCTACAAAAATCTATTTTCAAGAAAGAAGAGTAAAAAATATTAAAGAGGAAGTACACATACATTTGCAAATAAAAATAAAGTAATTTTGCCTGTCTTTGCGGATGGGCATCAGTAGTTCTCAGGATATCACTTTTTTAAACTTTTTGAATTTATTCCCTCATGGCATAGTGCTGTTTTTTCTGATTCTTTTCAGATCTTTGTTTCAGGACTGTAAATGATTATTCTGCACACATTCACCTCTGCTTGTCCTTTTTCTATCATTTGAGTACCTTCTGCTGACTTTACAAAATCATTTTCCTGAAACCTTAAAGATACATTTGGTGTCCTATGGATTCAGTACATTTGAAGAAACTCAAGATCTCAAGGTAGAATTTAATTGGTTGCTAAACGGTAAATTACGAACACAGATTGACAATCATATAGCAATATAATAATATAATAGTTCATACCAAAGCACAGAAATCTCTCCTCTGAATTCTAAATACATCTTTTTTAAATATTTCTGAATTTTATGAGCTTTTTTCCTACCCTCTAGGCCAATCTCACTTTTTTGTCGCTATCATCCATCTATACTTTAAACTAGAAAGAGATTTGAATGATTATATAGAACATTTATTCAATGGATCGAAGATCCAAAATACCTTCCAGTTCCTTCAAAAATTCCAAGATTTTCATTCACTGATCATTAAAATAAAAAGCTAGACAAGTATTCCCATATCTTCCTTACCCAAATATCTAGCATTTACTTTTATCTGGGAGCTAATAATACTTCAGAATTCTGCAATGGTCAATGTTGAATAATAAGCTCAAAGACAAGCTCTGGCTATGGTCACCTGGTCACTGGACAATTGCAGTTACAGGCTGCTTGGAAAAGCCATTACATTCTTACAACATATAAAACTTGCTACTGGAAGGTACTGGCTAGGCATTTTGTTAGTGAGACAGTACTATGAAATACTCAATCATATTATAATTTTACTCTCTCTTCCATATAGGAAAGGTTTGACAGAAACCACTGAAATTGTTATGTCCCTAACAAAAGCTGGAAAAGGGAAGCAATAGATTCTCAGCATCTCCACAGCTACTTGAAGTGTACTACTTTGAAACAAGTAGATTGCTAATCTAAAATAACTTAGCAGCCTTACATTATCTTAAATTGTGTTTCTGAAGAAAGCACATATATTTTTATTTATGTGTAAAATCCATTTTATCTTGGAGCATTACAAGACAAAGCACCTTTGTTTACAAATAGTAAAAATAAAAGTTCACAAAATTTCCTGTACTTGAAACATAATATGAACTGAAACTATGACACTGTGCTAAAAAGACCACTCTTCTCTAATACTGAGGTATCACCACTAACTCTCTTTTCACTATAAGTTATCAGTTTTGTTATCAAAGATGTATCATTTGAACGCCTATGTAAAATACATTCTTCTCTCCATTATCTGCTTCTTTCTTATTCACATTATCTGAGTTTGATGCCTTTGTTACAGTTCTGACACTTGAAATGTTTCTTTGGTGCATTTCTTTCCATGGGTGAGAACATTCAGACACAGAATTAATGATAAACAAACTATTATCAACTGCATCTCTCCTGTTGACCAGTTTTTGATTTATGGTCCTTACTCATGAGACTTAGCCTAATGAAGTTTCTAACTTTTATTCTTCTAGTAATCCACTTTTAAACTAAAAAACATAATTTGGCATCCTTTCATATGAGTGCCAGTTTAATTCTTTCAGGTTTTTTTTTTTTTTTTCCAAATTCCCTTTATGCATTTCACTTCATTAAAATCTTCCACATCTTCTTTTCCAGAAACTCTTTCTCATGCAGATGTTTCTTCAGAGTCTGACAATCTTTACCACTCTTAGCAATATGTGGTGATGATTGATGCATCACTGAATGATATCACTGTATCTACCTTTTCTCTTCTTTTATGCCTTCATGAGTCGTCCCACTGCTGGTTTATATTGAGTATGGGTCTATTTCATGCAGGAACACATCCACCCCCTGCAGTAGTGAAAAACATCTTGATAATGTCTTTGGTCATCACAGTCTGCTGAATAGACATCCAACTCTCTGATCACCATATGTTGCAAAGCATTTCGTTGAAACCAATAGTAAATTTAAACATTATGATAAAAACTACAACTCACCACTTATAATGTATGATGGGAAAAGATGAAAACAGTCAAGAAAACTGATAATGCCTCATGCCCCTTCAAAAGTAGGAAATTCTCTACATTAACTGTCTGTGTGATCTTGTGTTGTACAGTATGAGGCATGAAACACAAAACAAAATTCTATGACTCTGTACTCTTTGAGCTAATGCTTAATCTAAAACCAAAATGTACCTGATTGGGCAATTTTGTCTATCAGCATCCACTTCTGTTTAACTGCCTGCCCTCCCAAATTCCTCATCTTTGCCAGCAATCTTTCTCTTTTTCTCTCCAATACTCAAGACCCTGTCTGAAAACACCTCTTCATCTTTTCTCTCTTCTTCCAACTCATCCAGTCTTTCAAATACATTCTGAATATTTTTGACAATGTTAGGATATACCTTTTTTTACTGTCATTACAAAAAAAATCAAATATACTTTACCTTGTTCTTCATGAAGAAATATACAGAAAACACTTCTGTATATTTCAACCCTTGAAAATAGGCATTGTATCTTCTTGGTCTATTAGTTGGATTATACTAATTATATTCTGCCTCCTCTGTTCTAAAATGTAAAATTTAAGACTATTTTATTTACATTTATAAATAATAAATTGAATAAAACTCTGTCTTCTACTTGTTTAAACTTGAGCTTACCTTTTAATTTTTCAGTTTTTTCAGTCTCTAAACTTCACCTGCCTGCTTGTCTGGTTTTTTCCACCACAACACTTTCAACACTAAATACCTTGTTTCCATGAACTTTTCAGTCCTTCCTTCAGTTTAGCAGCTGGGAAACAACTACTTCAGTAAGAATGGTTAAAATAAAGATATTTAATATTAAACTGGTTGTAGCTGTAATTGTCTTACCATTAAAATAAAAACTACTCAAATAAAGAGGAGGCCTCTTCATATAACTGCATCAGCTAATGTAGTTGAGACTTGAGGCCAAGTTTTCAAGAACACGAGAACATGTGTCCCTGAAAGCTGATCTGCTTATTTCTTCTCTGTTCTAATGTTAAAAGGAGCATTTGTGTTCATTCAGAAAAATCCAATTAAATATTTTTACATTGTACCTGTGATTACTGCTGTCTGTTCTACCTCTGAGTTTTCTTACTGCAAAGCAATGTTTTACAGAAAACTGTTACAGGTGTTTTTTAAAATGGACCTTGTCAAAGCGATATAATAATAGGATTTTGTAACTTTGCTGGAATCCTGCCCTTTTAAATTTTTTTTTCTTTGTTGCAGGGAAGAAGAAGTGGTAAGGGAAGTAGGATTTGCTGCTTAGTTTAACCTGGTGTTTACAATATATTAAATTTCATTACAATTTAAATCAGAACATACTTTTTAAAAATCATACAGTTTTTTAGTTTTATTTTTCATTTAATTTTGTTAATTTTCATGCCATTCAGAATTTTACATCTCTTTTTGTTGGATATCTATCATAAATTTACCAATGAGCCTTGGAATGTATAAACCCATTCTATTGGTATGGAATTACATAAATAGGAAACTTAACTCCTACTTTAAAGAAGTTTTAACTTTCTTATTTTAACCTGCTAGAGGCTGTGCTTTTCTGAATAATAGGCAGCAATCAAGTTGTATAAATTAATTTCCTATTCCATTTTCACAGAAAATATTAAAACAAAAAAGTTAGGATGTAAACTTACTGGAATGCAAATACTTTAAATTCTTGCTTGTGCCAGTCCTCTATTCATAAGAGGTAGAGAAGAAGCTGCTAGAACTGAGTGAAGGCCAACACAAGCAGTTGGATTAGCTGCTCACAAATTCCTTTTCCCAGAGCCTCTCCAAGTGTCAATTTCCCAACAAACAACTTTTTTGGCTCTAAATTTTGCAGCTGTTCGACCTGGTGAAATTTGCAATCAGAAAATAGACAACTGATCAAGAAAAGAGAATTTTAGATGCTTGTGCCCTTTAAAAGGCTGGAAAAACTGTAGGGATTTGGCAATTTACCTGCACAATTTAAATTTCTAAATCTTACTGTCTAAATCCTAAACATTTATCTTTAGCATAATTCCTTCACTTTTACTTTTTTTTTATATTCTCGATATTCCTTCTTGACATGCTTTGCATGAATTTTAATGACAATTCATAATATACCAAAATAACATTTGAAATGTCTTAGTGTAACTTTCATTGTACACTTTGGATAGATAGCTTATAATATAAGCTTTTAAAAAATATCCAGTCCAATGAAGCTTGATTTCTTAAAGGTCCATGGATTCATTCCATAGGCTTTAAACACTTATTTCAGGACTAACACAAGCACCCTTTGCAGATTCTTAATCCCCACTGACACTCTGGGAAAAGTGCGCAGTGATGGAAAGCACATAAAGTACATCAAAATCAATGTTCTGAAAACATATTTTGAAATTCTAAAGCAAGCGAGTTCATTATCAGAATCAATACATTTTCAAAGAATCCAACCCAAACCTTTTTAAACTTTGGATTAATCTTCCTGTGATTTAACCCTGGCCATTAACTAAGTACCATATAGCTGCTCTCTCACTACTCACCCACCCACCTGCCCCACTAGGATGGAGTAAAAGGAAAAACATAAAACCTGTGGGTTGAGATAAGAACAGTTTAATAGAAATAAATAAATGAATGAATGAATGAATGAATGAATGAATGAATGAATGATAATAATAATAATAATAATAATAATAATAATAATAAAAAATAAGGTAAGGAGAGACTGAGGAATAAAACCCAGGGAGGCTAGTGATGCACAGTGAGATGGGTGCTCATCACCTGCTGACTGATGCCCAACCCGTCCCCCAGCAGCTCGTGGCCCCTACCAGCCAGCTCCCCCCAGTTCATCCTGGCTATGTCAGTCTGTGTATGGAACATCCTTTTGGCCAGGTCAGCTCTTCTGGCCATGCTCCCCCAGCCTCTGGGGCACCTGATCAATGCAGAGCACAGGACTCTGAAATGTCCTGGATTTAGGATGAGCACTACTGAGCAACATCCCAAACATCTCTGTGCCACCAATATGATTCTTACACATGCAAAGCACAGCAATGTACTAGCTACCAGGATGAAAATGAACTCTGTCCCAGCTTAAATCTGGTCATATCCAATTTAAAAATAATAAGGAAATTTTAAATGTAATTATAATTGTAGTGGGTTTGATTTTGCCCAATTTAGGAATATTGATAGTGGAAAATAAATCTTCCAAGACAGTATATATCATTAAAGAGCTAGGAATAACTTCTACATGCACAATGTTGTAATTTTTTTCTTGTTCCCAGCTAATATTTTCTCCTTAGTTATGATTATTTTTATTGACTGGCAATGAAACTAAATGTAATGCTGGGAAATGCAGAGAAAATTTGTTTATGCATGCAGCTAATGAGCTGTGAAGTATATGATGTGAATGGAATTTTTTTTCTGCATCTCAGTGCATCATTGCAGGATTATTGAGAAAACACATATAATAATGAAATTCAATTAGAAAATGGCATAAATTGTTATATATCCTCAAATCTTAAAGTGTCTATATAAATATGATTGAAAATTATATTGTATTTTTCTTCATTCAAATATATTTTCTCTTTCTGACATTTTTCCTACCCTCTGTGTCCTAAGTAGGCTTTTGTTTTTAGTGTATCTAAATCACTAGTTTGCTTGTGCTATAGAGATACTAAATAAAATTTGCTATTATAGAGTTCCAATAGCTCAAATAGCTTTCTATTTTCATTTCATTTTGATTGACTTAATGAAGGATCTAAAGAAATAATGTTCTGTGTATACTTTAGTATTAAGGTAAAGACAAAGGCACTATTCAACTTCTATAAAACCAATTGATGGGCCAATAGATGTAAAATCTATTAACTCTGTAGTATAACTGAACCTTGTATGGTTTGCTATAGTTTTTACTCTCAGCAAGATGAGCCTGGCCATTGCTTCTGTTTCAGCAAAGTGTTAATAACAAAGTTATAAAACCCAAATGATGAGGGAATCTGCAGAAGTTTGGAGTTCAGACAAATATTTGAAGGATTAGATGTTTATTGCACTTCTCCAGCCTAAGAAAATCTTGCTTTGAATAACAGCTCACCATTTCCACATGGCTTAAATCTTCATGACGCATCTTCATTGTTCACCCTCAGTGTTAATTTCTGTTCTTTGGGATTTGGGAGGGATGGTGGAAAGTCACATGGTAACAGCATCCCTCTCAAAATCATCATACAGATACCGTCAGCATTTTTATCACATACTCCCTTCACTCTTTCATGCCCTTTAAGCATGCGGGTATTTATTACTACATTTTTAAATAGACTTTTTTTTTTTTTTTTTTTTTTTTTTTTTTTTTTTTGTGGTTCAATTTTCTTGAAAGTATTTCTCTTAGAAGTAAAATTACACTGAATCCAGCATAACATTTCCTCAATTACAAATTGTTTCATTTGATCATACTTTACTTATCTGTAAAATGTCTGGATCTGAAATATTTTGAAAGAATATCTGTAATAACAGTCATCATCTCCTCCTACTTGCATGTTCATACTGTGAGATTACTTAGTATCTCCTTTATATGAAATGTATAATTTTCAGGCCCTAGTTCAATATGTGTCTAACCCAAAGTGTGTGAATTTTCCTACTGGTGATAATGGAGGGCATTAATTTTATGTTTTTAAAGATGAGTATCTCCACAGACCCATTCTTGAACTTTGCTCTCATTGAAATCACCCTGCTGATTTCAGGAAGAGCAGAAACAGGTTTATTAGCAGGGAGTGTCCCAGTGAAAATAAATGCACTTGCTTTTTCTAAAATAAGCAGAGTGAAAAGGTTTTCACAGCGACAACACTTCTTGTAGAGAAATCTTTGGAAAGTTGGCCAGCATTGACAGAATTACTGGGTTTGCTTTTCTTTTATGACAGAGAATAGTTTTACAGATAGAAAAGGTGATTTAAGTCCAGAACTTTCCCCTTCTGCAGTCCATGCTGGAAATATTATTGACATCCAGAATTTCTTGTCCATATTGCCTATTTTCTCCAAATGAATTAGAAAAGATAATAAGTAATAAAGATTATAACTCTGTATTAGGAAAAATAAATTTTTTCACTTGCTTCTAAATTTCAACATCAGAAAATGTGTAGTGTTTTTAAGGATATCTAAAGCCACTAAAATAAATGTTAAGAAATCAAAGCAAACATGTTTATCAGAATGTAGCTGGTATATTTTCTTGTAAAGTATATTTAAAATCTATTTTTCCTAATAGTTGTCTAAATGATAAGAGAAGTAAGAACCAATATTTTCCTTTTTTTATTTTTATTTTTTAAGAGTAGTGATATTTCTTGGTAGTTTTTTTAGGATTTTAGTCAACAGATCTAGTAAGAAATTATTCTCTTCATCTTGCAAAATGCAAGAACCACTCTTTCTTAGGAGACAAATAATTTCTCATGTACTAGTTCGAACTAGAATAGAACTATCTACTTGTACCACAGACTTCTATAAAATTGTGATTAAGTTTCTTCGTGATCATTTCTACTCTCTTAAGTTAGACAAGTATACATGAGACAAATTAAAATTCCACCTGGTATCCCCCATTTTACCTTGTTAGTTTTCTGGCAATTAAAACTTTATTCACTCTAGGAAATATTTTCTTTATTCTAAAAAATACTTCTAACTGATATTTTTGTCAAAATTAGCAATTTTTACACACAAGGTCTATTTGATAGTTAAAAATGGATAACTGTTTATTTTTCTCAACATTTGCACCAAGTAAATACTGATCTAACATGAGATCAGTGCATTATGACTGTTAAAGATGATTCAGAATACAAAACTCTTTAATAAGACCACAGAATTTATTTTTTTAATAAGAAATAAACTTACTGATCCATTTGGCACTATTATAAACAGATGAATTTTCACACTAGCTCATGGAAGTAGGTCTGCGAAGCAATAGTGCAACAACTTACAGAATTTCTCCAGGAATTTGAGAGGCCTTATTCAAAAATATATTTCTTATTGACTTCAATGGAACTGCAAAAGATGTTCTAGTTCTTCCAATTTTACTGTGAAATGAGAAGAAGCAGACCAAACAGTAATGTCACACACATGGGGAGTAAGCACCAGAAAAAGGAGGAATATGGAAATGTTTAAATAGACAAATGCAGGATGAGTTTGTATGTGTAAAGAACTAAAGCTGAAAAGAAAACAGCACTGCCTATTAGACTGAGAAATGTTGTGTTTGTGAAAGAAGTCCAAATTTTAAAGGCAAGGTTTTTTACAATTATTATTAAAATGTATTTTTATTGTAGCATTCCATAAAGGGAATGAAAATCATCCCCTTTTATTAAGAACTGTATAGTTTCCATCAAGAAAACTTTTTTTTGTAGGGAGATTTCCAGTTACACAAGTCCACTCCCATTATTTATAAAAAGTACAATCAGAAAGTCTCCTAATACTCAAGCATACATTTAACACATTAACATAAACGCTAGTAGTTACTATCATCTTGTATACTGGACACTTCAGTGTTAATATTAAGGAAATATTTCAGAAGCTTAAATTAAAAATTCTTCTCAAGAGAATAAATTCATCATATTTGTTTAATTAATGCACATTTTTTATGTTTATACATATCATATGTACATTAACAATAGTTTCAGAATTGTTATATGATTGATAGTCAAACAAAAAAAAGACACCCAAAATACAGCCTAGAATTCCCATGAACATATAAATTTATTCTCAATATGGTCTTGCTATTTAAGTGTTGATTATATGCAAGTTACTTAATGGTTTATGTTTATTGATTGTACTGTAACTCCCCATTTCTAACATTAATTGCTAGCATTTAAAATGCCTAAATACTTAATTAAATATATCATGACACATAAAGATTTCAGAATTCATTACTGTGTCTCCAAATTCCATGGTGAGCCAGGAAAAATGATATGCTTACTGTCTTAATATGCTTACTGTTATTTAATTGAGGAATTATCTAGATAATAAGGAATGGTGCCTCTAATGATATAGTCAATAATAACACCAAAAGTCTTATTGATTATTCTTGAACAATTGCCTGCAGCTTGTACATATTTCTCATATTAATAAGACAGTTTCAGTGTGTACAAAATGAAAAAAGCACATAATTTTTTTTTCCTGTGCAATATTTATGTATGCTAAAAATTGAACAGAGATGCATCTACAAGTGAATCCATCTTTCAGACTAAATCATAATTAAATATGTGTGTGAATGAGCAGTTCTGTGTGCTGGTGTCATGCATACTCTCTCAGAAGAATTCAGGTACAGAATTATCATGTATCTATCTATATATCTATTTATATATCTTTTTTTTTCTTTTTTTTTTCCCTTTTTGATGATAGGTAGATCAAAATGACACATAATCATTAAAATCTGCTTGGGACGATGGAGGGATTTCAGATTTTTTGCAGAGTGACAAGAAATAGGAAAATGACCTGAATGTATGCAATGCTTAAATGTTGTCAGATATTCATCATATTTATATGCTTTGCCTGCCTCTTTGCTCAGGGTGATTTAATACTACATTAAAGTAGAACCTGGGAGGACATCATAAACAGCTCTTGTTTAAAGGGCATTGTGAAGCAGAGCCTTTAATCTGATTGATGAAATAAATGGAAAGTAATCTATCCTCTATTCAACAGCTTGTTGATGATATGAAAGAATTCCTACTGAAGCAAGCAAAGCTTTAAAGAGAAAGACCTCTTTCATCCTGTCAGCCTCTCATTTTTAGAAAAAGTTAAGTTTTTCATCATGGTTCAGGGGAGTTCTTGTAAAACGTTCATTGAAAATTTAAGAGCAATTACAGTGTCAGACAGCTAGAAAAATTGCTTTTACTGAGTGAGAGTTCTCTGACAGATGCATTGTGGGAGAATTGATTCTTTCTAAGGGATAAGTGAATTGTCATTGTTAGTCTCTTCTCATGACATCTAGCTAGATGTCATCTGCTTTGTAACAGAAGATTTGAATCAGACAACTGTACTCAACACTAGACAGTGTCTAGATTAGTTCAGCAAAGAAATAAGCCTGTACTCTGCATGGCATCAACTGAGCTTTTAAAGATTATGGACGAGCAAGGCTTTGAGAAAAAAGTTTGAAAAATCAAAACCAAAGCTTTATAGCCACTTCAGAAAGCCTGGATGTTTAACCTGTAAGGAAGTCTGTCAAATCCTTGAGGAAACCACATAGAGAAAGATCAATAGAATACCTACTGGCTCCATTAGCTTGATGTAAAAAGGGGAAGAGGGAAACCAGCTATTCCACAAGAGGAGATACATTATTCCAGGGATTAAGCGGGATCAGTTCTCTTGCAGAAAAGAAGACAAGAAAAAGAATGAAGATTCTTGGTGGGCCAGAACTGGAGTGAAAGGGCTTGTCAGGTAATCTAACTGATGATAAGAGAGCAGTTTATTGAATAGGAGGTGTCTCTAATTAGGTGTTCATTAGCATAAGGGTAGGTGCCAATTCTAATCTTGAGTTAGCAGCAGAAAATAGGCTGTCATTCACTCTGCAATCCCTGAATTAACTTCTTCATACTATATGCTTGTTGAATCCAGTTCTCAATTTTATGTGGGTTTTTTTCTGTTTGGACTGCAGAGATACATTTGGTGTGTATGAATGTCATTGGCATTTTCCCAAAATAGCACTGTCAAATTCATTAATATTCACAGTATTAAAATGCTATATTGTTTGAATATAGTGTGAATGTATGTGGTTAAAAAAGAAGGTATGTCATTTTAAACATAATAATGTTTCTGAAAGCTTCATTTCAGTTTCTGAAACTGATTTGACTGTAAACATAGATCAAAACAAAAAAAAAAAGGAAGCAGCCTTTTTCTACTTTAAATAAATTCACAAGTATCAAATTATTTTTGAAAAACTCATCTAAAATATTCTCCAATTCATGGTTAGACCAGCATAACTCTTCACCAGCTCAAATTTTGGTAATATTTTGTGGCCAAGATTTAGTCAATATCAGGCTTTTATATTTTGCACTCCTTATTCTGTACACTTTGTATATTTGAAGGCATGTATATAGACTTTAATTTAAACATTGGTCATTTCTTTAGTTTTTCAGAGTTAAACAGTGATGCATTTTTAGTTCTTTATATGTTCAATTATTTAATCCTTTAATATGAATGACATTATCATTCAGACTTAAATAAACTTGCTCCCCTTGGAGGGTTTCTATTTATTATTATATATCTCTTGAAAGGTTTGGTAGGATGGCTTTGCTCTTTTAAGTGGAAATAAACATTATTTTTCAGCTTTGGGAAGTATAGGCCTGAACTAAACTGCATTTCCTTTTCTTAATATGTTTAGAACATCATAAGAGTTTATGTGCCATTAAAATATTCTTTTGAAGCAGTGGAAAAGCAAACTGTCAGGGCATCATTTTCAAGAAGTCACTGATGCTAAAAATCACTGACCTGTGTTAGTTTCAATACTGTTGCTGAAATTTTTGCCATTAAGATTCAATAGATCTCTTTATCAATGTCCATAAGGCATTTGGATGAATCAATAATGATGAGGGAAAGCAAACTGTAATTCTATTTTTAAAATGCTGCTAGATAGAGCAACACACAAAATTGATGCAAGTTCTTAATAGTTTTCCTTTCAGTATTCTAATGTTTTGTATTTTCACCTCAGTGAGTGCCCTTAGATACTTTGTTACAAATGGAATTTGCTGTGTTCAGGTCTTCTAAATAAATATTTTGCTAAATTTATAGGGTGGGTCTGAATCTTTGACAAACTACAAAAATTGGGGATTTTTTAAAATAATTTTTTCAATGTGAATAAATTTTTTAAAGTGTTTTCTTATCTAAATTTATTTCTGCAATTGTTAGAACTGTAAGTATGTGGGGACAGATAATAAAAAATATTGAAAAATACCATCTATTTGTAAGCAGTATATAAATCAACTGTCTTTTTTAGTTTCAATTTTACCTTAAAGAAAATTAGGCATTAATTCTGTTTTGTAAAGTGTAATAAATTATATGCAATCTTGTAAGCAAACTGATTCACATTAGGAAAATGATCCAGTATTCAGTAAAGCTAGTGTAAGCCTCCAGTGATTTCACTGTGTTTTCACTGAGCCAGATCTAAAAGTCATCAACAAGATTATTTCTAAACAATGCATTTTTTTTCCTCACTCCAGAGATGGTGTTGCAGTTGGGAGAGAGGGATTGTTTTGAGATTTTGGCTTGTGATGATTCTGAGAGTAATGTTTCTATTTTTGCTGCAAATTACTAAATAAAAAAAGGTTGTGACATATACAAGTGTTAAAATATTTATCTGTAGCAGAATAAAAATGTTCAGTTAAATGGGTGTTACTTGCATAAAGCTCACTGCAATTCAAAGAATTTTGGGTTTGGGGTATTTTTTTTTAATATATATAGACAAAGATCTATTTATCCCAAACCTGTTTTCAAAAAAAAAAATATAAGACCAGTGAAATAATATCTTTATAAACATAATACATGGTCTTTAGGAAATCTCAGCTGAGAAATTATTTCTTTTATTGATTTTTCTCATTTACTGGTAGTTGTATCTGCAATATCTCAATTTTGGGGAGATTGTTCAGACAAAAGTTTTAAGATGAAACACTTTTTTTTTTTTTAATATAATTGAAAATGTAATATATGTTCTCCAGTTCATGACAGTACATTTTTAATCAGTTATTTCTCATGAGGGTTTTTTCTGTTTCTTATTGATTTTATTTTAGACCAGACTTGCTAAATATGTTAGAATAACCCAAGTTTTGTTTTATTTTGTCAGAGTTTCTTTTCTGACAGAGTTATAGTAATATTTCTTTACTTCACATAGCAGTTTCACTAATTATGCCTAGATGGACTTGATATTTCCTTTCAGAGACTGTTGCAGTCCTGGTATTTGTTTTCACGTATCATTGTGTTATACAGTTAGTGAAATTATTTACTCTATATCTCTCAAGTAGTTATCAAATACTGCAGCAGAAACACTAACTTTTGAAAAGCAGTCCCTGTGTGTGTAATTGCTAAGAAACAAAAGGAAGTTTATGAAATAGTTAAAGTTGGAATATATGGTTTCATTCTGGTATTTAACTGCCAAAGTTGAATGTGATGGAAGGCATCTGTGGCTGTGTTTGTGTAAGGTTGTCTTTAGTGGCAGAGTGTATTATCTAGTGTCACTTTATGAAACTTTCAGTGGTACAGCCTTTTTCTTTTCCAGTATGTGTGTAAGAATTACTTTAATCTTTTTTCTCTATGAGAAAAGATAAATATTATCTGCTGTATATACCTGATGAAACACTTATCTTTTTGATAATTAATGAACCCATTTTAAGTCCATGTTATGCTATCCATCTTTTGTGGTACTGAAATGGATGACAGTGTGATTATGTCTTTGAAAGATAAGTAAATGTGTGTGCTCTTAGATCATCAGGCTTTTAAAATACCAGGAAAGTAGAAGTATAGCAAAACTGGGAGAATTCCTTAATCTTGACTTATAATACAGAGTGGTTTGTATTTTCATTTCAAAATGTACATTTTCTTGCACTATACACACACACAAGATTTCAAAGGCCTCTGCAAAGGTCTGTATTAATATTTTACATTTCATTTATGACTTTCCCCTGTATATCACAGAATAATATATATGCAATATATTGAATATTACATTGATTGAATATTGATTTTTATACATTTGACATAAACTAAATAGTCAGTAAGAAAGGAATAATGCTGTGTTTTATGTGAGAATTCTCAACACCATTACAAGTTAAGCTTTGAATTCTATTTCAGTGTTCTTGTCTTACAGAGACACAGAATTATAATTGATGGTTTTCTCAAAATACCTTTGTCAGTAAAGAAAAGTATAAGCTTTAGATTCATTATTATAAAAGTATATTTTAAGAAGTCAAACAGATTCTCTCGAGTGTCTTAAATGGTATAATTTTGGCCGCCTGTGTTACAATATGGAATAATGTCCAATTATCTCATTTATCACAGCTTCTGAAACAGCTTACACTATAAATTCTGTTTATTAAGGGCAAAATTATACTGTCAGATTCACACATGCTTATCTTTGAAAAGTAACTTACAGACCACACTTTACCATTTTAAAGGAGGAAAAAAGAATATAAATTGGAAGAGGTCAGTAGACCTTTGGACACTTGATTCTCCTGTACACCAGTAAAAAAGCTACTGCAGCTTGGAGGCAGTATATACTGCAGCATGTAGGCAGAAAATTTAAACTAGTTCCAATCCAGGGTAATTTCTTCCAAAATTATGTCTGCATTTTCTGGTTCTACATTTCTATCAAACAAAAGTCCATGCCTCAGAAGATTTTTATATTTTAAGACCAGCCAAATCCAAACCTGGAGATAATATATATATAAATTTTTTTTCTTTTAATGGAGTATTAAAATACCTACCACTTTCCAGAATGTCATCTAGAAACTTAAGGAGCAGCCTTTTCATATGGTTTCTCCACTGACTGTTACTTTCTGATTCTTGTTTCTGCATTTGAGAAAGTGCCAGAATATCCTATCTGAATATATTTGGAACCCTCTGTATCCAGATTAATGTTATTTGTCTTGACTCTTGGCTGATCATCAGAAAGATAATACTTAACTACAGAAAGTATATGATCAGAGGTATTGCTTTGTTACTATGACAAGGGATAATTAAGAAAGACATAAAGTTACAGTCATGTTTACTTAGATGCATACATTGTAATGAAATATGAATGATGATGATCAGCTGATCATCAGAGTAATTTCTATATCATATTATCAAAGAAGGAATGAAAACCAACCTTTGTTTGTGAAAAAAGTTTCCTTTCAAATGTTTAGTTGCACTCTTAATTCCTTAGCCCATTAAAAATTACAGTAGTGTATTATTTAGCTAACCAATACCTAGAAATATTTGTATGTGCCAGTGGTTGTTTCTTCCTTGAGCTAAAACGATGGTATTTGAAAAAGAAATATATTACTGATTTCAATTCCTTAAGTTCAATTCCTAGAAATTAGACTGTAAGAAAAGATAGTTAATTAAATATTTCAGATGAATGTTAATGGTAATGGAAGAAAATTTAGGTTTTAAGAAAGTTATCTTGTACATCTTTCTCTTTTTTTATGCAAAGTTGGCAGTTCAAGTTGTTTGCATGTACTCTGAATTAATGACATCCTTAAAAGGTGGAGCAGCCCAACCAGGACTTAGCAAAACCAGAAAATCATTGATTTACTTTGGTTCTTCCACCAAACAGGTCTTTGAATAACACATTGTAGTCATTAACCTTTTCAGTTAGTTTCTATTAGAAATAACTTCTTCAATATGCATAGCCTCTGAAGATCTAGGACATTTAATTTTAAAACATAAAAGGTTGGACTCTGGTGGTTATTTTCTTTAGAGACCAGTAGCAAAATAATTAGTCTATTTCTCAATAAGAAATATGTTCCTACAAAAGCATGTGCTCTAATATGTAAAATAAATCATTATCAAAATTGCTAATTGCATAAATAATTGCTAAGCATATTTTGCTTTAATGTAACAACATTTTGCAATTGCATGTATTCTTCACAAGAGCAAATAACCTATTCTTAGAAATACTGCATAAATCTCCCAAAAAAAAGTAATCATTGAGCATCAAACTGAGTGAATCTTTTTCTCTGGGGAGAGAAAGAGCCATCCAGATGCAGTCCTGTACAATGTACTCTAGGATCACTCTGCTTCAGCAGGAAGGTTCAAACAGATTACCCACTCTGGTGCCTTCTAACCTAACCCATTCTGTGATGTATTTACCTATTTATCTGAACAAAGCTCATGATGACTACATCTTTTACCTCCGAATCCATGAGTATATATTGTGTACATGGTAACTGAATCTAACTGAATGTGTGAGTGATATGAATTCTGGAATACTAAAAATATCTTCAAGGTATAAATTGCAATTATTTAATGAATTTATTTTTTCTTACATTTTTCATTATTTGTATTTTCTGTCTCAGTAAGGTTCCATATAGATTAAATCTTCAGGTGAAACTCTAAGTCACATTAAGAAAACCTAACTGAAATTACTGAACCCATGGAGTGAATATGTATGTGTTTATCAATATGTGCTGGGAATTGGGACATCTGTGTAGGCTGAAACTTTTCAGAATTTACACATGGTTCTGTCACGGTGGATCTTTTTTTTCTCAGAAAAAGAGATTTCATTCTTGATTCTAAAAACTACATTTGTTGTCATTTTTCTATTTCTGAACTGTTACAGCTGGGAGCCCCTTGGCCTTTTGGTTGAAATCTTTAATCTCTTGAAGCACATGGTGTGACTATTCCACATGGTATACTATTCCAAAATGAGCATGATTTATTCATTTTGAAAATTCACAAAATAATAAGTGATTATATTAACACCACATTCCATGCTCTGATGTGATTCATTACTATTTAATCCTTTGGGCAAATAAAACAGAGGGAGGGATTCTGTTTTCCTCTTTACTATGCATAGTCCTCCCACTCTTCTGAACTAGGAAAGTCCTGCCACAACACTTGCCCATAGTACAGCAGTTCAAAACTAAAATATTGACTGTATTGCAGTATATCAGGTCAGCTATCAGTCTCCTAAAGCTTAGTTCACTAGCCATTGCTTGAAACAGTAAACAAACAAAAATTCTTTTGCACAGGTTTTCTAAATAGGGATACGTATTCCTGGGTGCTTGTGTTTTGCCTCGATCTTGGGCATTTGAGTGCACGCAACCTCTTCTTATGCAGCTGTAAATCTTTTAAAACAGCTGCATGCCTTATGTTATTACCTTTATGATTATTCACAGTTACTCAAATTAATATTCAACAGTACACTAAATATATATATTAATAAGAAAATCTGAGTTGAAGCAGAATAATGCAGAGTATATAAATTTTAACACATGCTGAAATACTGTTCCATACAGCTTTGTTAACAGATTATAAATCTTTTGCTGATAAAGTATATACTACTCAACCACAATAAAATGCATTAGAGACATGAGAGGTATGCATTTGTTTCAAATAACATGTCACACCATTTATGTATACATAAGGCAAACATGAGTGTCCATAAACAAAAGCTAACATCAGCTAGATGTTACAACTACATGACAGACCAAAAGAAATACTGAAAAAAGTACAATAGCAACATAAAATTTTTTAAAACAGTGAGATGCTACACAAAAGCATTATAGTCACTACCTGAGGAAAACCTATTTGGTTACCAGGCACTTTCCTTTTATGTTTTGTTACTAGTTTGAGTCAGGCAAGAAGAGATCTTTCACTCACTAATGCAGCACCTGTTGCAATACCAGTTATATGACCAAATTGCAACCTTGTTCTTCTATCAGTTTTACTAGAAAGAAAAGTGGAAAAAATAATAATTTGGTGTTTCAGGAAAATTAATTACTGTGTTTTAACCAGACAAATAAGGGCAGGTTAGAATGGCAAGCAGAGAAAGTGTTTTTGCTTTGTATAAATGACATAAAATTGAACTAAACAAAAACTTTTCATTACTTCCTCTCCCCACTGCCCCCCCCCCCAAAAAAAAATAATACCAATTAAAGCACAACTTACTGATTTTTACCTTTCCAGAAAATTTGTGGGTTTGTCTATGATTTTGACTAGTCTCTAGCTCAGCAGATATTTCTGAATATCAGAAAGTTCCTATTCCTGATTCAGTTAAAATGGAAAATTCCTTTGAAAAGTGTGTATAGAAATACTTTGATTTCCGTTTTAGTTCACTTGTCAAGAGCAAAGAGAGTGTTGCCATTCTTGTACTTTAAGGATGTGAGGTGTCATATCTGACAAGCAGAAATAGATTCCATTAATATATCTAAAATCATTTTGTAAGTGATCATTTTTAATATACACGAGGGAGTTACACCTACACATCCAAGGAAGAATATACTCACTTTGAATGTGGCTCATGTCCCACTTCACTGCATATAAGTCCTTTCTGATTTAAATTATTTCTCCTCCAATCTTTTTTCTCCATGCCTGAGATATTTTAAAGCTCAGTCAAGCAAAGACTTTTGACCAATACCCGCTGTGCTTGGAGAAAATTGTATTTTAATATGACAATAGGTCTTAACTCTGAACTCCTTAGTAGTACATAAATAAACTACGAGTTTATTCTCTGGCCCAAAAGTGACAAATTCTCTACAAAAATATTGACATCTCCAGTGCAAAAAACTGTGTTCTCAGTTTGTGCCTCATCTGCTATACATCTTTGAGCAAGTCACTTCACCCTTTTGCTTGTGTATTTAGACTACAAGCTTGTGGGGAAAGAGATTGTCTTTAAATGCAAATTTCACAAGAGTGCTCCAACTGCAACTATATTTTAGCTCCAACACACCATTTCAGTACAATAATCCATAAAAATATACCAAGTAAAAAATAATATGAGTAAGCTCTAATTCCAGAATGAAGAGAATCACCTACCTTTAGAGGCCTGTAGGCAGTGACAGCACACCCATATTAAAACCTTCTGCCTCACAGTAATGCGAGAAGAGAGAGATGGAATTTGTCCCCATCTCCATGAGATATGAAGTACAACCTGGCCTCACACAAAATTGCTGTGCCTCTATATAGGACAGCTCTCATTAATCTTCTACATTCTGCATTTTTAATGGGTTTTGTATTGATTTTTATTATTGTTGGAAAGGACCCATTTATAGAGCAGAGGGTTCAAAAGAAGAATGTGGTTTGAACAGGACTATGAAACATGAGAAAATATCCTGAACTGCCCTTTGCCATTCCTAGCAAAAAAGACAGCATTGTCTACCAGGAACTTCTTGCTCAGCTCCTTTATGAAGCTGCGCTAACTTTTGTTGTTGACCTTGGAAATTTACTACATGCATTAATGGGTATTGTGTAAAGAAACTACTCCCAAAGGTTTCACTTTCTGACTTTTCTATGCCTTAACATTTTTTGTCCTTTTATTTCCTTTTCTCCTGTCATCTAAAGGTTTTGATATCCCCCTGTTAACCTTCTCTTTCAATATAAATTCTGTCACATATTAAATATAGGTTAAAAAAATCTAATGTAATTGTGCCAATTACTGAGAAAAAAGAAATGCCAGAATTTTCTATCTATGAAACCTTTGGTTAACCTCCTAGTATACATGCATTATATGCAGTGCTTAGTTTCATTACCACATCCTAATTTTTCTTTAAGAAATTTGAGACCATTTAGTGAGCAACACTTATTCTCAGTAAATTAAAAAGTGTTCACCATTTTACTTTAGCCTCATTGCCTATGTATGATCTTAAAAAATATTTCCAGCATTCAAATTCTGCTTTTAAAATAGAGTTTTTTAAGCTGAAAATAATTGAGATTGGGAAGGATGTCTAGAAGTCATCTAGTCTAGCTACCCCACTCAAGCAGGGTCACTCAGAGCCAGCTGGCCAGGTCTGTGTCCAGATGGCCTTTGAATGCCTCCATGGATGAAGAATTCACAGCCTTCCTGGGTAACCTATTCATGCCACCCTCACAGCAAAAAAGTGTTTCCTGATTTTCAGAGAGAATCTCCTGTGTTGCTCTCTGTGCTTCTTGCCTCTTACCCTTATGGTGGCCAGAACTGTTGAGCCTGGGTCCATCCTTTTTTGCACCCTCCATTGAGGTGTTTTTGTATATTAATGAAGTCTGCCCTGAGCTGCTGCTTCTTCAGGGTGAGCTATCCCAGCTCTCTCAGTCTTTCCTCATAGGAAAGGTTCTCCAATCATTTTAGTTTTTGGCCCTTTGCAGGTCTTTCTCTGGTATGTCCAGGTCGCTTTTGAGCTGAGGAGCCCAGACCTTCACATCAAACTTCACGACATTTGTGGTGGATGAGCCTTCTTACAGGCAATGGAAGAATATAAGCAACAGTCTCTCAAGGATTTATGAAGAGCTTCTTTAAATACAGTTCTAGTTAATATGCAGGACCTTGGCAAGGATTTAAAGACAGAAGGCAATTTGGAAGAAAGTAAATAAAGTTCATAATTAAGAAAAAATAAGGAAAGAAAAACCACAAAAGCAACAGAATAAGATCATTAGATTGAGTAAATGCAGTTAATCAGTAGGCAAGATCTCATTGAAATCAGGCTGTAAAACATGGCACCTTACTGAAAGAATCTATATTAAAAATTAACTGCAAGGAATTTTTTTTCAAATACAAGAACAATAAAAATCAAAATTTTTAAAAATCACCATAGTTTTATTGACAGAATCTAAAATCCAAATGGAATAGTCAAAAACATTGGGACTAAAACCTAGATCCAGAGTAATTATTAGAGAATGTTAAGCAGAAAATGTTGATAAAATCAGAATGATAGAGAAGCAACAGGGTTTGCAAGTGAAAAAGAACAAATATTGCAGGAAGAAAAGATTGTAGAGACATAATGGTCAAAGAAGATTATGAAGGAAAACTACATGCATTTATATCTCACATCATATTTTTTTTGTTGAGAATTTGTCTAGATAAGATACTTTGGGTCCTGCTCTACATCTATTAATAAACATCAGATTAAATAGATATGTCTAAAGTAAGT
Source organism: Vidua macroura (assembly GCF_024509145.1). NCBI lineage: Eukaryota > Metazoa > Chordata > Aves > Passeriformes > Viduidae > Vidua > Vidua macroura. The sequence goes on from NC_071611.1 coordinate 34,867,313, forward strand.
TATATATTTATATATAGATTATATATTTAATGCCTAGTGTGGCCTGAGTGCACTTTACATGAAGGAAGAGTAGAAAAAGGAGAAAAAGGGAGGAAAAAAAAGGGGGGAAAAAAGTGTTTCTTCTAGGCATAACCAGTTTATTAAGGTCAAATAAAGTTTACTCTAGAATTTGTAAACAACCAACCAGCACTATCCCAGTGTTATTAATTGCCATCTTCTAGGATGCCAGATTTGATTTCAAAAACAGAGAAGGAACCTGTCAAAATAATGGTCTGAGTGAGGCCATGTTGAGGTCTGCATGGCCAAATGGCTAAAAGTAATAATTACTTTCATTAACAATTTAAAACATGTAATAAAAGAACAGAGAGAGAGAAGCAGTTTACTGGACAATATTATGATTCAGAAAATCTCAGCTGAATGGAGAAATGTAAAAAGTATACAAGATAACAAAAAGGCAAGATACTACAGTAGAAAGGTCAAATGCATAGACAAACACTGAGAAGAAATGACTTTTCAACACAATCAGATTGAAAGCCCCATGTTGGCCCATATTGTGATGCAACTTTAAAAAGAAGTAGTTTCATGGATTCTTTGCACAGTCGTTACCATAAAAACTGGTTGGCTAAGCATTTTCCCTTTTTTTGGTAGGGCCATATTTAATAAAAACAATTGCAATCCTTCTTGAAATTGTTGCTCTTTTATCCTGCTCTATGTATTTTTGGAAGAGGAGGAAAAGTTCATAATTATTAAAAAAAAGGTTGATATTGAAAACGCATCTTTTATACAGGATTGAGTATTCAACTCCAAAGGTTGCACCTTTAGGAACGTGATGAGGAAACAGTTTTAATGGAACCTGCTCTAACAGCAGCTGTTACTAAATATCTGCCAAAATAAAGTATTTTATATATCTCAAGAGGTAATTTGTATTTTTAATTGCTCTTAAACTTATTTCCAAAGGGTTTTCATAACCTTATTCAAGGTTTCTAAACCACACAGCATAACTTACAAAGGTATACTACCCTTCAGTGTGTAAGTGTCCAACTTTTCTTCATAATTTATTTCATTCATTACCTACAGTAGCTCAAAATCCTTTAAGTCTATCAAATTTGAAAGGGGATATCTGAAAATAATCTTGTCTTTCAAACTCTTTTTCCTAGCAAATATCATCAGTGCACAAGGCATTCTTTTGCACAATTTCTATACATATAAAACAAAATATTTGAAATGGTAAGACCCTAAATTTTCCCTATTCTAAGTTGAATGAAATTCCACTTCCATCCATAACCAAGCATTTCTTTTAATCTATTAAACTAGCTCTTATATTAGGATAGGTCTTTTTGTCTATCATAAATTTGACAGTAAATCAAAATGTTTCTAGTTTTTGAGACATGCTTCTTCTTTATCACTCAGCTATACATTATTGAGGAATAAAAGAAGTCTGTGATTTCATAAAGACTGTTCCTTAACCAGGCCCAATCTTTCAAGTAGTACTCTGTTCTACTGATAGCAGGCAAGCCTGAAAAAGCCAAGAATGCCAAATTCTCTTTGCTATCACCCCAAAAAGAATTACAGATGGTTCAGCCCAGAGACAAGATTTGCATCCAATATGCAGAGCCACTCAGAGCAACATTGTCTGGAAACTTCTTTCTTCAAAAATGTAATGCCATAGAAACACAAATGCTGCACAAAAATCAGCCAGTTTCCCTTGTATATTCTGAGAAAATAAGAGAAATTAGAAATTAGAAGGCACCTTCTAACCCCTGGGATAAAAAATTCCATTTTGACATTTTATGAATGGAATGTTTTCAACTCTTTCTTTGAATTACATGTCAAAGAGACCTAATTGTAGGAGAATAGGTCAAGTGAGATGGCTGGTCCATGCTAGAAGATCTTAACATTAAAAATAAGCAATATTTTACTGAAAAAAATTGTTTAAACTAAGCATTTTTCATTTTAGCAATGAACTTTTCTGAAATTTTTTACTGAAAGCAGTTTGTCCAAATATTTTTTCCATTTTTTTCTTCACGTAAAAATATAAAATGTTCAGGTTGTATTCTTCTGAAACAAAGAAATTATTGAACTTTTCTAAATCCTTCCAAAAATTGAAAAATTAGTTGAGACCATAAAACTTGAAATAGAAGACGTTATTACAAAACCATCTTGTATACCACTGACTGTCATCACAGTATTAAAATATATTAATTCATAAAGTTGAGCTCCTCTGAATTACAGCAAGAAAAGATTTTTGAAAACCAAGTAACAGATAACTAAGATGTCAAAATTATATATGATTTGCACACAGTCTTATGAATTTGTGGCAGGTCTGAACTCCTTTATGGAGTTGCAACATTTTTCCTGAGACTCTTATGTTTAGAATAAAAACCATAAATATATCTAGGGGTTTTTCTGCTTCTTCATTGGAGCAATACAACAACATTGACATTTAATGAGGCTTAGTATGCAAATTACCTCATTTATAAACTCTACCATATGCATAAAGCAATGTAATATATATTTGTAACATATACATATTACATATGTAAGATATGGGAGAGCCTTTTTTTGCAAGTCTTTTGGACTTTAAAGCCAAAGCACATTTTCTTTGCTGAAATGTTTAATAGCTTCTGAAAAAAACATGTATGCATAGTCTGCATGAACCAGAGCCCAATTCATCAAAATTTTGAGATTTTCACATGGAACATTCACATTAAATGGCTGTAAGTGGACAGCTGAATAATAGAGATTCCTTAAATGCAACCTTCCCATAAGAATCTTCCTCTCTTTGCAAGAAGACAGGACTACAGCTTCATTTCTCCCACAGAAATGTACCCATTCTTTTTCATGCTGAAACACTTCAGCAAGAGATAATATTGTATATAGCTCAGTTTGGTTACAGCTGTGGGCCTGGAAGATTTATTTTAAATATCAATGCCCAAAGTTAAACATCTTGATAAGCATTTAGCTACAAATCTCCCATTAAAACATATCCACTAAAATGGACTAAAAATCTCAGTTCTGTAGACAGCCCTCTGATTACTTTCTTCTTTCACCTGTAGGCTATTCAAATTCTAAAATGGTATTCAATGAACAAGGAGCAAGCCCTCTCCTCACAGTTTGGTGCCATAAGCAGAATGTTTTGTGAATCAGATTTTACAATCTGAAATGAGCCACCTTGAAAACAGATAAATCCAAAGGCACTCCAGGCTGTCACTGACAAGTATTTTGACATTAGCTTCTCAGACAATAACATCTCTGTCTCTCTGTCCCTGTGCACACCCATAGATCTCCCAGACTTGAAAAAAACAAACAGGGCAGATCCTATGTGGAGCATAGCCAAGGCAGAGGAGTTACAGGCTCCTTCCTCAGAACCTGATGAAAAGATCAAAAATTTCCAGAGCTGCTGGACAATTTATGCAAGGATGACTTGGGAACATAACAAAAGAAAGAAATTATGCTATCGGTTCTCACCATTTTCTCCAAATCTGAATCCAAAAGTTTTGTGATTAGGAGACTTACCATGACCATGAAAGACATATTATTTCCTTATTTTTCTCATCCCCCTCACACAGTATTTTTTCTATCCTAGATGGATACAACTTGGTGCCAACCAGGTCAACAAAATCCCGACTGGATGATCAGATTAAAAAGGCCACACTGCATGGGATGAAGGCTTGAGTAATCTGGTTTGATTCATTAATCAACCCTCCTTTAAGAATCCTTTAATATCTCTGTTTTAGAGGTCTCCTGAGATCCCTTCTAGCCCCAAATCCAACCTGAGTTGTCCTAAGTCAGCAGGACAACTATTTGGAATATAGGGAAAGAAGTTTGTGTTTTATACTTCATGTTGCTTTTTTTTTAGATTTATTTTATGTTGTTTTAATGTATTTTACTTTATCTTATTATTTTATTCAGTTTCACCAAAGTTGCAGAAATCATTGGAGCATGACCCAGACATTTTGCCATATCCACAGTGTCTACCTAGGAACAGAACCAGAGACTCATTTTCTTGGTCTTCTCTAGCTAAAAGAAATTTGAATTATTCCCTGCTTATACAATACAAGTCCTCCAAAGAAATTATTTTGAGTGGAGCATCTGTTCTGGGGCAGGAAGGAAAAGTCACCCTTAAGATATTACTTGATTTTGAGTTATTCCCTCAGGTGAATGATGCAGTCAAGTGTAGTATATAGGAAACATTCTTTTGTGATGTATTTTTAATGTTTCCTGTACAATAAATATTGTTTGCAACTTAAAATTGATGTTAGATACCATCATCTAAGCTGAATAAGATATAAAGCCAAAAGATTCAACCATATTATTGTATCACATCAAATTTTGTGAACGAATTCCTAAAAACCTGAATTATAATCTTATGCTCTTTAAAATTTTGTGATATTTTGCAACTTGTGCCCCATCTTCTATAATTTCTTGTCTTCCACTAAAGCATAGAACCTTCAACTAATTAATAAGTAGTAAAACACATATTTTTTTTTACCCACACAGTGGTAGAAAAAAATTCAAGTGAGTAATAGTCTGGTCATATGAATATGATATGGGAGACAGAGCCACCCCCAAGGACATGATTCAGCAGAGAGAACAGAAATACAGGATGTCCAAGACCTTTAAGCAACACCACAAAGGAAAATGTAGCTTTTCAATTATTGCAAGAAACTTTAATAAGATCTCTTGACTTTTTTTTTATGTCTGACATTTTATATAGATTAAAATCTTTTAATATTACCAAATAACATTATTAGAAACTTTCCCTAATGTGGAAAAATTCAAATTTTTCTTCCTAGCATGTAAGACAAAAAATTAGATTTCAAATTTCTTTTCTGTTAGACTTTCTTCATTTCAAGAAATGTTGTTAATTTCTTAGCCATGTAAATGAACTTTGAAATAGGAACACTATTTCAGCTTTCTTGGGTCAGTTGTGTTGTAATACACTGTTGCTCACTACCAATATTTTTAAGTTTTGAAAGACAAAATATTCAGCTTTGAATATTCATTCCTAACTAATATTTCTGGTTTGAAGATAGATAAATAATTACTTTCTTAGCCTTTTGTGTTCTGCAATAAGGAAAACCTTTCATGACTTTTGTTTGCAGTCCAGAGGCTGTAAATTTGGAATCTGAGTTAACATTATTTGAATTCTGTAGACACAAAACAATTGTATTAGTCTTTAATTTCTAAACATTTATTGAAAAAAAAATGACACAGTTCAAGTTTTTATGTTTGGATATTTGGATATTATTTAGGCATTTAAGATATCTATGGATTAAAAATATATGTGGATTTTTGATAGGAAAAAATACATTATTGTAATCAATGAGTAAATCTTGTGAAATCATTATGTTTACATTAAGGGATTAATTACTGTGTAAATGTGTTTTAAAGTAATGTACATCTTTGAAACTGGTTTAAGTAATTCCACATAGTAAAATATTGGGTCTATATTTCATCATTCAGAACAAGGAAGCTTTAGAGGGGAAATTTCCCACATGAATATATTCTATAAATATATTAACAGGGGGTAATATCTTACAAACTCAACATTGAAGTAAAATATGTGTTCCACTCTGTAGTAAAATGATTATGGTTAATTAGGGGGCCCCTTTGCAAGTGACCTTGAAAACAGGACTGCATGTATGTATATAAGATCTTTGTCACATCACATATTTGTGTTGTGAATGCTAGTATATACTGAGTTACCAAGAACAGACTTATATATTCTATTATCAAAGTATGTATGTGATTCTTTGTGATTTGCAAAGATTTGCCATGGAATTATTAGAGTTAATAACATCTGTAAACCCATATAGAGTTGCCTAATACATAATTATATTGGACGAGCTAGTTGAGAGGGGAGGAAACCTGAGATGGGGGTATAAATTGACTCATCCTTTCTTATAACCCATGGTGCCTCAGTGTCACAAACAATAGAAAAGCAAACCCTTATGGGAAATGGAAACTAGAAACTGAAATTCCAAGCCTAGGTGAGTTTAAACAATTAAATAGATTATTCAAAAAGTGTTTTCACTCAGATTGGTACTTCTCCAATTTGGCTTCTTTTGGTACTGTAGACATAACTGATGTCAAGCTCTGATGCCTCAAGAGATGTGACATTTAAGGGTCCCTCTGTCCTTTGTCTGGAGAAGTTGCTGGGAAAATCAGTGAATATAAAAGTATGGGCAGCAAACAACTAAGAGGTGTGATATAGGATCCAAATGTATCTGTTGAAATTTTTTCTGTGGTGAGTTAGAAGAGACAGATTTTTTTTCTTTCTTTTGTGTAGGAAAAAAGAAAGTGCATATCTGAGAACAATTTGCTTCCCATCCTGAAGTCTATAAGGAACTGCTTTAGTATGAAGTCCTGGCTTCAGAAAAGTTAGCAATATAAATCTCACCAGTTTTACGATCCAGGATAAACATGCTCACACATAAGCTTAGATTTCTGAGTTTTGTTATCCTTCACTAACACTGAGAAACTAATTGCCATTCACCATTCATGTTTAAAACTGAGCATTTCTGAATGTTCTTTACAAGGTTCCTGAATCTCAAGACATTCATATATACTTGATATGAATTGTCCTGCAGCCTCAGTGGCAAAAAATAATTCCTCCCAAAATAATTACAAGTGAGATGAGCATCTCACTGAGTTTATCCCAGTGTGCAGGAATAAATTGTACCAATGCTCCCTATTTTACAGAAATAGCCTCTCAGCTACAGAGGCCCTTGGAAAGAGATTCAGTAATCATTTTACATTTAAAAGAGGAAGAAAAGATCTACTTCTAGAATTTAAAAAAATTTTCCTGCATTGCAAAGATTGTGCTAAACATCTACACAACTTGATTTCACAGGGTAGAGGCAACACTTCAAGACATAGGCCCAGGTCCCAAGTTTGACACTACAGGGAGAAAGCAGTCAGATAACAGATTATTTCTTCTAATTCTCAAAAGTGAATCAAGAGGGTTTGAAGACTTATTTTATTCCAAAAGGATTTGTTAATTTGTTTTTCCCACACCTATTTTTGTGCAGATCAGAGAATGCTGGTGTTCTGATCTGGTCTGGACAAGTGATGCTCATGTTCAAATCTCTTTTCAATAGCCACAACAACAGAACACTCTTACAGCCAAGAGCTACTTTCTATTTGAAGTAATAATAAAAGTGAAGTCATTTTAGGCAGAGCTGAGCTGCTGCAGATGAAAGGAGTTTCATTTTTTATGTTGTTATATATGCTTAATTGAGAAGAGCTGGGAGTCTGAGGATGGCGTTAATGGACACAATATAAGGAAGAAAGTGGCAGACTTTGGACTGGAGACAAATTCACTGCCAATGAAAACTGTTATGGGCAGTAGTAGTCTACACAAAATGTTTGGCTGCTAGTTGACAGCAGTTGCCTGTGCCAGATTCCCGTGATGGAGGCTGTGTGGACCTGCGTACTCTCGTGTACATGGAATAAATACAAAGAAATAAAATCTCTGGTTGTTTAAGTAAAGCTGGCAAATATTTTTGTTTTCTGCCACTGCTCTTGCCAGGGCCTGAAAAACAGTTGTGCACAATGATGCACCTGTACAGGAAAGAGATTGAAGTGATAACAGAAAACTATAAATAATTGAAAGACAGAGTATTTTTTTTTTTGTCATCTTTAATGTCAGTTTTTGAAACATTTTTTTGAGAAAAACTTCCTTGATGGTCTGGAAAACAGCAGAGTACAAGCTTAATCTCTGAGTTTTAGTGAAATGAAATCAGAAAAAGAAACAGTACTTGAGCTTGCAGTCTTTTTTCCTACCCTGTGAAATGACAATTGGGAAAATATTTTTATATTCAGTGGTTAAAGTTATTCAGCAAACTGTGTCACACTATATGCAATACAGAATTACAGACTTTGTACTTCTATTAACAATAAGAAAGGTCTTTTAAAGCAAGTGCCACAAGGCTTCTGGGGAAAACAGGGTGTGAAGTGAAAGTGTTCTTGTTTCCCATATCATCTCCATTCCCATGCCATAAATATGGATAAATTTCTAAAACTGAAAGGCCAAATCTCCTCTGGGTTTATGAACAGTTTGATCCAGAAATCAGGAATAAATAATTTAGTTTTGAACTTTTTTTATCCTTATTTTCCTTAAAACCAACAAGGTTAGAGATTTGGGAGTACATGCTAAAAATAGGAAGCAAGTAGTTGTACCTTAAAAAATAATCATGTGCCCCTAGACTAGTTTGATTCAGGAAAAAAAAAATGTTATCAATACATATATGAGGAATGGTGGTTTTTTCTTTTATAAGGCTGCTCCATTAAACACCAGTTGCAGCAGCCACTTATGACCACATCACTCAGCGCATAAATACCAGGCAACAAGGATTGTTTTAATGTTTGGCTGTTGCAAAGTACAGCTGTGCAAGGTTGACAGACCTTGCATTTCTTTGTGACAGTTCATTATGCAGATTCTTAATATTTGGGCTAATCCCTAATCCTGAACCACATATTCAAGAAAAACTTCAACTGCATGTGTGCCAAATCAGTAAACAATCCAGGTTCAAATCAGTAAACACTAGGGTCTGAGAAAGCCCTGGGAGGACCACAGGCAAAGCAGAGCTAAATACTCTGAACTGCTGCAATCACCCATCTGAAAGACTCTCTACCATCAATGGCACAAAACCCAGTAGACATAGGACAAAACTAAGCCCTTTTTACTTTTCAGCTTCATGTTCCTAATATTGTCTGTCCAGGCTCCACAGATGCTGAGTGTAACCCAAACAAGCTGCAATATGATGGAACGGCTGCAGTTGGTTGCAGTCCTTCATGATAAAATTATTAAAAAAAAAAAAAAGAAAAAAAAGAAAAAAAAAAAAAGTACTGAATTAAATTACAGACTACTGCTAGAAGAAATTAGGAGATTGAGGGTGTGATTGGTCTTCTGGCTAGGCACATGGATCTAACTGGAAGAACCAATAAATAAATAGAAATTATAATCTGTCAGTAGAATATCATTATAAATGGCTTTAGAGAGTTTAATATCTTAAGTTTTTTTAATTAAGAACTCTTCAGCTTATTTACGCTGATTTTATTAGCCTTATTTACACAGTGCCATAACCATTTAGTGTAAAAGAATGGCAACATTTATCTAAGTGGAAGTTAAATAAATGTTTTGTGAAGTTTTAGGACACTTTTTAAAAATGCCAAATTTTGAGACTAACTTCTATAGAAAATAAAGCTTTCCTCTTATTTCTCCTTAAAAATACCTTTTTTTTCCTCTACCAGCAGATGATTTTATGCACATTCATCAATTTATTGGTTTATCTTTCAACAGTGGTAAGATACATTTCTCTTTTGGTGTACTCATATATGAGAATACATCTAACATGATTTTGAAACGTGAAAGTGGAGACAAAAGCATCAGGCATTAAATAACTGCTTCTACAGTACACTCAGCCATGAAATTAATAGAGGCTCAGGATAGCACTGCTCACACACACCCTTAAAAACTCTTGTCCATACCCTAAACCAGAAAATGAGACCAACAAAATGAGAGTTTGAAAGTGACACAAATGATACGTTGTAAGAACAGGGGTGGCAAAAGTACCCTGGGCTCTTGTTGTGGCAAGGAATGTCTTAACAGGAATATGCAAATGATTCTAAAATATGTTTTCCAAGAACACACAGAAAGGGAAACACAACTAAAAGATAAGAAATTGTAGCAATTAACAGGAAAAAAAAATCATGTCCTAACTGCTTCTATAAATGATCAGTGAATGGTCTCTCTTTTAAGTCTCATCACTACGTAAAGTATTTTTTTTAAGAAATAAAAACGTAGCTATAGCCTTAGACAGTCAAATACTTAGTTATACTTTCTCCTCTTATGGCATCAAGTACATTAACAGGGTCTAATCCACTAATGACTTTTTAAATAGCTTGTCATGATTTTTGTGACAGTTTTTTCTACTCATAAAACTAACACCTCCTTAAAATATTTTCATATGTATTACATATCGTTTTAATTGTATGCATATGTAAATGTTTTTTTCGTAATAATTTCAAGTCTTTAAAAATTTTGGAAAACTTTGGAAATTTTTAAATTCAAATATAATAAATGAATTATCCTAGAATTTACCTCCTGTGGCAAGGTTTATTTGTTAGCAACTGAACTGATTTCTATGATATTCATAAATGGCTTCTCTGAGCAACTTGTGCACATTGGTACTCTCGACAAAACATTTCAGATTAAGGGTGAAGTACAGCAGATGCCCAGAAAAGTGGAGAAATGCATATGCATGTTTTTCCTGTGCTGCATCTTCCTGGAAGTAAACATATAAAGTCTGGTGCTTTCCCATGAACAAGCATTTTATGCCATGGAATCCAGAATATATACATCTCCATCATATGTAAATTTCTCAAAATACACATTATTATGCTGGAAAATTTTCCCAAATATATTTTTCATAAGATCATATGATACCTTATCTTTCTAGAATACATCAACAGTAAGAATCCCTCTTCTAATAGCATCTAACAATTTATTTCTCTGCAAATTTGTCATGATTAATATTATTTGATCCTACAAATTATTTTTTCCAGGACTCACGTAAAGTGTTTCCAATCAATGTCTGCATGTTCATCTTCTATAGAAGAACTCACATTTAGTGGAAGACCAAATGAACTTCCTTTAATGTTTTTTCCTGTAAAGTGCAAGATTTTTGCTCCTTTTCTCTCCTTTTCCTGCTCACAGTGACATTATTTTGTCTATTACAACAGTCCTTTAAATATCTTCCTGGAATTTCTCATTCTTATTTTATTCATCAATTCTTGTATGGCAATTGTATAAGCAACTTACTTCATGATAACATTCTTGTGCATGGTTCAGAATATTTTCAGTGAAACTCAATTTGATTTAAGTTTTCTGTTCTGTCAAAGGTAATTATTAAACAGTATTAGACAGTTCTTAGTGTTTACTTGAAAAGGTTTAAATTCTGTAGATATTTCTGATTCCAAAAGAAAGAGTTTTATTCTCAGAAAAAAAAAAACAAACCAAACCAAACCAAAAAAAAACCCAAAACAAAACCAAACAAAAAAAAACACAAAAAAAAACCCAAAAAAAAAAAAAAAAAAAACACCAAAAAAGACTATATAAAAAAGATTACATATAATAGAAAACTTGAAAAGACTATTCATCTTTCTAAAACAGGACATTGCTAAGACTTGCTAAACCATATTTCTTTTTCTTTAGACATATATACTTTATCCAGAATTTTTTCTTACCTTCTAATGTCTTCTTATTTCTCTTACTCCTTATAGTACTCCTTATAGTACTGACATTTATTTGGTTTCTTGGACACCTTCTTTCATTGTACTCTATAGACAATACATCACATTGGTAAAATTCAGTTGCAACTTGAAATTATAACTTTCAATAGCCTGTTTCTACTGGAGCCTGTTCAGACGGAGCCAGAAATACAAGGAACACAGTAGAAACTTTAAAATAGTAAAAGCCTTAATAAAGGCTTTAGAATTTGGTGAAAGTTTAAAGGAGTTCTTTACAAGATGTAATTTTTCACAATTTAATAACAATACAGATGATTTTCACATTTTAAAGTATTTATACTTTTTTCTGCAGATGACGCTTGTGCAAAATTGCAAATGTCTCTAATGAGGAGGTGCTTGATCACTAAAAGGTGTATTTTGTTATGCATTAGGTAGATTGAAAATGATTTTTGCTCTAAGAAAATGTCAGGATTTTTTTCATAAACACTGACCTCTCAAATGTTTAATTGCAAAGAATTAGGTAGTGATCTGAGTAGGTACAATTGCTCAAAGCTGATTAACTGGCACCTGTGCATTATTCTGACTGGCTTGCAAAGGTTCAAGTTATATCTGACATACTGACTGAAGGTAATGATATATGCTTCATTCACCAAAGAAACAAATGTTTTGTTTCCCTGCTCTGATTCCCTGCTTTACAGATACCTGCAGTGGTATAATATGCACTACTACTATTGTAAAACAAGAGTTTATTACATGGCTAAGTAAGTTGATCTTTGTAAAAGTGCACAAGTGCATTGAAATAAAATAAAAACTACTTAATCCAATCTTCTCTTATACAATTTCTTTCAAGGAGAACAGACACAGCCTGTTAAAATAACAAAGAATGTAGAGTTTCCATTCACATTCACAAAGTGTCCTCATTCAAACCCCCACTCTAAAGCTACCTTTCCTCCCCTCTCATTTTTCTTTGTGGTGGAGAAATGTGATTCCATGGAACCAACAGTGATTTTGTTTTATGTTAACTGGTAGAGCTTTTCGAACCTTGCAGACCTGGTGACACTTAAATGGCCCACACTTTGGATTGTCTTGTTGTGTGGAAAAGGTAGATAAGGGGAGGAGGAGAAACATAAAACAGGTGGGCAAGGGCAAAGTGGCATTCACAAAAGTTTCTTAGATCAGAGCCAGGTTGAGGATCATTTCTGTGATAAACAATTGCTGTATTGAAATTACATCACACAAGGTGTTATATTACTTATGAAGTCCTGAGAATTCTGTAAAACCTGGCAAGCACATCACATGGAAAAAGCTAAGATCTTCTGAACTTTTAGCCAGGACATCAACAGAAACTAATATAGTTAAATGGTAATTAGTCTAATATGTGCTGCTTGTAGAACTGCTGCCAATTTACTGTTGTAAAATGCCAACTACTCTGGCTTCCCTGTTAGGGATTAGGTGGGAGCTTTTAGAGCTGTACTTGGCTTGATATGTAGGTTACTTCTGAAATGGCTTTATAAATTAATTTTACAGGGTATGAGTGACAAGATCCTGAACTATGTTAACTTTCTATTTATATTTTCATTTGCACCAATATTTTCTCTATTGTCAATCTGATATCCATCCCACAAAAACACGGTATGTTTTCCTACGGATATCAGTGTGGTGCTTTTGATGTATCCCTGACATACTGATCCAATCATATCAGAAAATTAAAAATAGTATCTAAATAAAAGAAAAGTTTGAATAATGTCTATATTCAGTAGCCAGTCATCATATTACAATAAATTTCAGCATATCTGAATAATTTGATGGAAAAACTTATTGCAACTGTGTGAACTAATGTTTTGAGTGTGTGGCCCTCTTCCTTTCCCTGTCTTTCTGTTTAAGGAATCAATTGACTTTTCCACCCTAATCCAACTTCCATTTTTTCATTGTTAGTTTCTCTCTGCCTACACTAACAGTGTTAAAAGGAGTGACTTTGTACTAAACTCCAAGAAAGGGACATGGAATGTCTTCTAAGATGTGGGTTTGTGAATGAGTGAGAAAAGGTAAATAGGGAAGGGTGGCATGGTTCTTGGATGCTGCACTTCTTTTAGCCAAGCCGAGTGACTTACATGCCTAGCCTGGGGCACAGGCTTCTGCTATGTTTGAAAAAGAACAGAGAGTGTCTCATGTGTACTGCACCAGACTAAATATGCCTTGATATGCACAGTTACTTTTCCTAAAATTTATTATCAAAAGAGTGTTATGGGGAAAAATAAACTAAGGCATGACAATAAACTGAGAAGTTCTCAGAGATTGTGCCACTGATGGTCATGAAAATGGTTAGATTTGCTCACAGCCACACTTTTTCACAGTCCTTTTAATTTGGAGCCAGGTAGAAAAAAATGCAAATTTGTCTGTGGATTTTCTGCTTGCTAGCACCTGGCAATCAACAGAGCCGGTAGTAATTTATCCCTGTATATAATTGCCATGTTTGTATCACAAATATACAATAATTTAGAGAGAATTCTGCTTACATTGTATTTCATTTTTGGAACAGCAGTGATGGGGAGCTTAATATTTAATGAACTAAATACACATTTCACAAATGAAACTGTTACCTCCGTTTTAAAAGCTCTTTACTCTCTTTGCATTACATGCAGAGACTACTCTCAGGCAATACTTCAAGCTTCAGTAAGAGGTAGTTTTTATGAGATAATAGAATAAAAAATTCTCATTTGGATTTATCTCCTAATCCTTGTCAAACCATAGCAAAAAATATCTTTATAAATGATGAGACTGTGACTAACACACAGTAAATGGTGTATCAGGTTTATCATTAATGCTGATTATCATTATTATTATCAGTAGTTGTAATTGAAGTAGTAGTATCAGTCAATTATTTATTTAGCCCTATTTTTTGAAAGCAGTACCTCAAAGTACCCACATGGCTTGATGATATACAGTCATTTCTGATTTAAGGTCATTTCACAAGATTTTTTGATCTTGTTAGATCTCATGAACAGCTATTTTGTATACATCACCTGAAAGAAAATCACCCTGACTAACGAGTTACATGACCTAGAAATTAGTAGGTCAGCAGCTAAAGCATAGTGTGTTTATAAAGACTGCCTAACAAATAGCATTCTTAATAAACCTGACTCAGATATCACCAAGTACACTGTGTAGTATGCCTCCAATAATCACCCACTTAGTAATTTTCCTTACAGAAAAATGTTATTTATTTCAGATTCAGTTAATGGACTGAAAATTATCTCACATACTTACTAGATAGGATTTTAATACTTTGATTTGTATATGTACACAGGCAGGCAGGCATATACACACAAACATAGCTATGCTTTGTAGCTTATTGTACCTCATGAAATAGCTATAAATAAATATCACCCTGTAAGTAAGATGATTTGTGGGAGTTTAAGATGTGTGAATAACGATGATTTTCCCAATAGAAGCAGTGATACACACAGCCCTGAGCTGGAGCAGTACGTTCAGCTGTGCGTGTGTTCAAACGTTGAGTTGCCTGCAGCACCCGGGAGCAGGTAAATCTGCAGCATAGCCAGGGTGAGAGTTTACAGCCTAGCTCATGGCATGCCCAGAGAGCTCTGGAAAAGTGTGTCACCCCAGAGGGGCACAACAAAGGACTGCAACCCCTTAGGGCTGGGCTCCCAGCCCGCCGGAGTCCCTCCTGGGAGAGCTCAGGCACAGTCATGTCCCTCAGGAGCACGGCACACACAGCCTCGGCTGTGCCGTCTGTCATAGCAAGGAACAGTATCGCAACCTGGCCCTCAAATATTTATGACTTAATTATCATTTATATCACTATACTTTTAGGAAAGCTAACCATAAAATTACACATTTCAGTGATAGTTTCTGGACAAGGAAGCAGCTATAAAAGTACATATCTCTCTTTTACAGGTCTCTGGGTTAGCTTTGAATGCAAGGAAGGGAGAGGTATTTCTAGTGCTGCTTCTGGGACCGGCATCAGCACTTCTGTCACCACGACTGCCATGAGTAAGCAAAGATACAGGGCACGCACACTAAAAAATGGCTTTGCTCCAAGTAGTACATTTCTTTCAAACACACACTCGGGGCTGAGAATATTGAAAAATGATTACAATGTCTGGTTAATGTTTTGATCACCTCATATGGTCCCATATATAGCTCCTTTCTTGTGTACATTGGTGGCAGCATAATAAAGGCTCTCAGAGATCCAAGAGTCATTCATATTCATTGTTTTTCCCATCGTCTAACTTTGATTATGCACAGTTTTCTTAAGAGAAACTGCTAAGCAGCAATCATTCAAGGGTGAGTAGACAAAATGGGGCCACTTGTGCAGGTTTTTTTGATGGCATAGTTCCTCTTGAAATCAGGTGAAGGAAGGAGTTATTCTGTTTAAGACCTGAAATCAGCTGACTTTTGAGAAGTCAGACATTTTGTCTGAAAAGATATTAAGCGGGTTAACTTTGTTGACATTAGAGAGTTTTGTGCTATGTGATGGGCAATTTCATTCAGATACAAAGTGCAAGACTGGGTCCAAATATGTGTGAAAGCAGTAGATCCTTCTTCCTTGAACTCTTGATTGTAGTTATTTTCATAGTTCTTAGACTTCATTGTTCCAAAAATAAAATAAAACAAAATAAAATAAGCTTTAATTTACAAAATATGATCATAATGTTTATGTGTGGAGGAATGTGTAGGAATTTGAGCAAGGCAGGTCAGAAATCAGCATGGCTGAGCAAAGATCTGCTCCTTAAACTGAGGAGAAGTAAGAACTTCACAGGCAGTGGAAGCAGGGAGAGGGGACCTCGGGGAAGTACAGGGATATGGTTTGAACACACAGGGAAGAGGTCAGGAAAGCCAAGGCAAAGCTGGGGAAAGGGAAAGCAATGTGAACAAAAAGGGATTCTATAAGTTTATAGTCAGAAAAGAAGGGCCAAGGAGAGTGTATTCCCTTAATAAGCAGGGGTGAACTGGTGATGATGAATATGAAAGCGGCTGAAGTACTCAATGAGTTCTTCACCTCAGTCTTCAGTGGCAGTCAGGCTTTCCACAACTGTCAAATTGCCAAACATCTGAGTGGCTATGGAGAGAGTGAAGTCCTTCCCACTGTAAACAAGCCACAATTTCAGGGTCAGCTGATGAAACTGGATAGCCGCAAGTCCATGGGGTTGGAGGACACGTATTCCTGAGAGAACTGGCTGATGTTGTTGCCAAGCCACTCTCTATCATATTTGAATAGTCATGGTGGTCAGGTGAAGTCTCAGGTGACTAAGAGAAAATAAATGTTGCTCCTATTTTTAAAACGGGAAAATGGAAGACCAAGGAAACTATGGACCAGTGAGCCTCACCTAGGAAGACCATGAAGCAGATCCTCCAAGATATTCTAAGGCATATAAAAGACAAGAAGGTGATCCAAGACAGCCAGCACTGCTTTACTAGGGGCAAATCATGCCTGACCAACCAGGTGGTCTTTTAATGGGAGACAAGGGAAGATCAATTCATGCCATTACTTACGAGTTCTTATAAGGCCTTTGATATTATTTCAAATTATATCCTTATCTCCAAATTGGAGAGACATGGATTTGATGAACGGAGTATTCAATGGAAAAGTAATGGGCTGGATGGACAGAGAGTGTAGTCAATGACTTTATGCTCAAGTGGCAGCTGGTGATGAGTGACGTCCCTTGGGGCTCTGTGCTGGGCACAGAGTTCTTAAACATCATCATTCATAGACCATGGGAATGAGTACACCACCAGCAGGTTTGCCAATAGCATGAAGCCAAAGTATTCAGCTGACGCAAAAGAAGGATGGGATGCCATGCAGACTATCCTAGACAGACTTGAGAAGTCAAAGAACCTCATTAAGTTCACCAAGTCTAGGCGTAAGTTGCTGCACTTGTGTCAGGAAAATCCCAGACATGAGTACATACTGTGAGAAGTCCTTGAGAGAAACCCTGCCAAGAAGGACTTAGGGGTTCTTGTGGATTGAAAGGTGAACATGAGCCAGCCAAGTGTGCATACTGCCAAGAAGGCCCACCACATTCAGAGGAGGGGTGGCCAACAGGACAAGGGAGATGACTCTACCTCACTATTTGTCTTTGTGAGACCTGGAGGGCTGCATCCAGCTCCAGGTTCTGAACAAGGATCTGTTAGAGCAGAGAAGGGGCCACAAAGGTCATCAGAGGCCTGAAGTATCTCTCCTATGAAGACAGGCTAAGAGAGTTGGGGTTGCCCAGCCTGAAAAAGAGAAGGCTGCAAGCAGAAGGCTGCAATTCCTCATTGCAGACTTTCACTACCTTAAAGGAGCTTATGAAAAAAGAGAGAGAGGGACTTTCTATACAAACAAACAGTGACAGGAGAAGGGGAAATTATTTTAAACTGAAAGACAACATGTTTAGATAAGATGTTAGGGAGAAATTCTTTACTCAGAGGTTGGTGAGGCATTGGAACAAGTTGGCCAGAGAAGTTGTGGATGTCCAGTTCCTGGAAGTGTTCAAGGCCAGGTTGTAAGGGACCCCAAGCAACCCGATCTATTGAATGGCATCCCCACCAATGGCATGGGGGGTTGAAATCAGATAATCTAGATAATCCTTTCAACCCAATCCATTCTAGGATTCTATTATTCTATGAAACAGACATTCAAAATAAATCACTTAATCCCCTGATAGACTCAGAAGTGCTCCACTAGCAGAATTAGAAGAATTTTTTGGGGCTAGTGGTATGACAATTTCCATTAAAATAGAAATTTGGCACTTAGCTACTTTAATCATTCAGCAATTACCCTGAGAAACACGGCTAACTGTGCTTCTGAGTGGCAGTGACTGCACTGTGTTTGTGGAGAAGGCCACTGGGAAACTAGAGAAATGGAATTCAAAACCAAAATGGGACCAATCTAACAATCTACTGGACAAATTTGCAAACATTTTGCCTGCTTTATTAAGGAGTGAAATGGGAGCAGAAATGAATGGCAGCAGGCAGTCCCTAAGCTGGCACTGTCACCAAATTAAAGTAGGACCAGCCAGAAGCTACCCACATACCTTTTGTTTAGGGCTCCTAAAAGGGCTACAAATTAACTCCATAATTATGCACTCCATATATGCACAAACACACTAATTCAATTAAATATTAAATAATTAGCTGTTTCCTTTAAAAAAAAAAGGCCCACACAATTGTATTCATAACATTGTTTAACTAAGAAAAACACTCATCATCTGCATTATTATCTTCTTTTTGCAGGTTTTAATAATCTAGGAAATAGCTCTATAAAAGTGTCAGGTTATAGCATAACTTTAAGCTTAAACTTAGACAAGCCGGAATATGTGTTAAGCAGTAAAGTGTAACATGAAAGGGAACATTTCCACCTGAAATTTAATTGCATTTTTTGCCACTTCTTTCTAGTAAACATACAATGCCAAGGTGCTTTGCCCAGGATGCTGCGAGAGGGAGTAATTAGTTTCAAATAAAAAGGGAGTACAGAAAGAGACAACAAAACCTTTTATATATCACCTTGAGATGTCGCCTCTTCCTAATAGGGTTATAGAGTGAGAGTAGAAGTAGTATTTGAAAGAGAGAATCTGCAAACACAGATTTTGTTAACAGACTTTGTTAATAAAATGTTACATTTTTTCAAGTATATCTTAGAAACAATTTATATATTGTCAGTTCTCCATTTGCATGAAGGACAGGAGTGTCTCTTACTAAACATGTATTTTATTCAATTTGAAAAGATTTGGAAAGAAAATGCCAATATCACTAAACTCAAAGTTTTCAACTTCTTTTTCTCTATAAATATATTACTTTAAAATGTCCACAAAATGTGGTTGAGAAGTTTATATATGTAATTTTCTTTAGGGAAATTTAAGCACCCAAGAGTCTACAAATCAGAAAAAGTTAATAGTCACACAGATATATCAACATAATTTATTTTTAGACTTTTTAAAAATTGATTACACTAACTAGAGTTTCTATAGACTTTGTATTTATGTTTTTTATTAATATAGGTTTTATTACATGTTTCCAGAACTCCCTATAATATTCTATTTGTTTTATACTAGTTCTGAATTTTGAGAACTAGTAGTTGCAATAAAGAAAATAAAAATATACAATTTAGATATTTTTTTTCCTCCTTATAGAACAATCAGAAAAGAAGTAATAATAACCATGTTCTTAAAAACACAAGAATTAATGTCTTTTTACATTGAGGGTGTTTTCATACATCAAATAAAATATATCCTGCAATGTTGTTGGAACTATAGAAGAATAAGTTATATAAAAAGTTTTATTTTTTCTCACTTTCAATATTTAAAAAGGCACGATTTTCTCTGAAATTGTCAAAATTTAACATTCATAAACTCTGCATGCGGTGTCCATGCAAATTTTGCAGTGAAATTCACCTACCATTTCACTGTCTCTGGCTGCCCTGTTTTTATGGGTTTTTTTCACCACAACTGTGGTACCTGAATTTGTATTCATGGTGTGCACTGGGAAGATACGCCTTCATTTCCTTTTTCTTCACTGAAAATAAACAGGTTTTTTAAAATCCTGCTGTGCTTACACAGCATCCTCACAGTTGTACCAACAGTGGGACAACCGGCTATGGAGCAGTAGCAGGGGTGCCTAACCAAACTAGAGTGGGGGACCATTTAAGCCACCACATCCCCTGGAACCCTTAGTTGTTGCATCCCGGATTTGGTTTAGTTAGGAATTTTTATAATGTTAGTTAGCCAGTTCTGTGTACCCCCGTTCCCCCTGCGATGGTTTGCTCCAGGTTGTCTACCATTGGAACTTCCCCACATCACTCCTGTAACCACCCCCTGTTCATTCCTGAAACTTCTGTGTCAGTCACCCCATCCCCGTGTCCCTATTCATCCCAGAGCCCTGTATCCACCCCTGTTGTGTTCCCATTGGTTGCCGTGGTTCACGTCACCCCCCATGTTGCCTGTCCCCATTGGGCAGGAGGGCTTCTGCCCGTGTCTGCCCGCCCCCTATAAAATCCCATGTGCCTCGGTCCCATCACCATTTTGTCCACACGGGCGCTGGGGCCAGACAGTGCTCTCCACCGCTGTGGCTACCACGTGGTTACAGAGCGTGGCCAGCCCATGCTAGTGCACTAAGCCAGAGCGCCCGGACCACATGGCCACCTCGGTCCAGCCGAGAATCAGCGCCTTGAGCCGGGCTCCCAAGCTGCCCCGGACCGGGGAGAAAAACACAAAGCCGCACTTGGTAAACCAGAGAATGAAAACGGAATTTTCTTTTTGTGTTGGTCTGTATTCTCTCCTTAGCTTTGTCATCAGCCCAGGCAGGTTCAAGCCTGACCTTCTGTCCTTACTTACATATTATTTTTGTATACCTTTGGGTTAAGAGAAATGTAAATTAGAAAAGCTGCTTCTTACAGGCCTTCTCTCTTCTATCATACAGTGCCTCCAGTGCCTCCTCAGTGCCTCCATAATCTACCTGCAAGCTGTCTCTGCTTTAAAGGTATCTTAAGGCACTAAAAAGTCTGAGTAGAGGAATTTAAGTTTTTTTTTAATTTATTTTTTAAAGCTAGGTTTTTGCTAGTTTATATTATTGAATAATGAAATGTGACATGTCAGAAGATGTTAAATATTTGTAAGAAGTTAGCATTTTTCTGTGCACTTTCCAAATGGATCTATTATGTCTGAGAATTCTAGCTACTTATTCTAGCTATTTTAAGTGATAAAAATAAGTGTCATTTGGCATCATGTGTCAAGGAAGTGCTATGTGCTCCCCATCTGCCTTTCAAGAATTTACAAATTACACCATTCATCTCATCACATGACAGACCTGTTGCTTCTTACCATCATATGATGTCTGCCTGTTGTAAACTTGGTAGAGATCCATTCTCCCACATTCTCTTACCTGTGTACTTTGCTTTAAGTTAATGGAGAAATCTTCTGGAGGTTTTAAAAACACTTAACAATTTCTTCTTGAAGTCTATTCTGTTTATGCTGTGACCAGATATCAAAGCAGTCTAAACACACAAACTACTTTGAAATGTACTTCACTTTGGATAAGTATAACCTAATGCTTTTCTTTATAGGTTTTTCTGTATTTTACTGCATTGAATATGACAGTGTGTTTCAGAAAAGCCTGAAAAACAAAAACATGAATGTGCACATGGAAGATTGTAGCCATAAGATAAATAATTGAAACATGTTGGGAAACTCTTTGTGAGATATAAGTGAATTCATTGTGCCCACTGGGATATTTACCAGACGAAAAGTGTGACAATGACAGAACCCTCGTTGTTTGGTACATAATTTAGAGTATTCCTAATGAATATTTCATGTAGTATCATTTGTGTATGAATTGTTAGGCATGTATATCAAGATTCACTAGGGGCACTGTCAAACTCCTCAGTTTGAAATAAGCACTTATAAATTACTTATGGATATTGAAGGAAAAGCGATTAGTGTACAATCTTTTTTAAGCAAATAAGTATGTCCCTTCTTGGCAACAATAAGCAGCTTTGCTTAGCAAAGGAAGAACATTCTGAAAGAAAGAAAAATAAAATGCTCTCACTTTCACAATAACAAGCAGCTTCTGTTCCTAGAAACTCCCTAGGATATTCTTAAAAGATAGGAAATTTTTAAAAAGAATGACCAGAAGTAATTCTATATAAATATGGAAATTTGTGTTTTATAAAGTCAGGGGAGTTTGGGAAAGTATTTGTTAAACAAGTTCAAAAAGAAGAACTCATTACTTATACCCAAATTTATGTATCTCAAAAACCTAAATGAAAATATTTTTTTAACAGTGAGGGTGATTTCATCATTAGGGGTAGTTCAATCATTTTTAGCTACAAATTTTATTAACGTAGACTGATTTTTCAATCTTCATAATTATCAGACACATTAATGGAACTGAAGTTCAATTTACAAGTGATTGTGAACAGATCAAGAGTGTAAATACACCAGTTAATAAATTGACAATGAAGAGTTCAACCAGAACCAAAGTAAAGACTCTTATGTCTTTCTAAATTATACTTAAAATTAAAAAAAAATAGATACCTACATCTAAAAACCAGTATATATCTATATCTTCACGTATCTACCTGTCTCTACACATATGCCTATAAAAATCCTTTTGAAAATCTTATTAAAAATTAAGTTCTTGAATCTGCAATTCATCTTGATAAATATTCTGAGTTTATAAGATCCTGAATATGTATCAAATCCAGTTAATGTAGGTATTTATAAAGTGCCAAAATTCCTGAGAATTTTTCATAATTGCAGTATCAAGATTTAAAGAAACCTGTTTCCCTCCATCTTCTGCAGAGCAAAGTTCACAGCTCTTCAGGTTTCTGCAAGTGCTTGTGAGGATGCTCTGCATCTGTTGCAGAACAGGGATCCTTAAAACTATAGTTTTATGAGCATGAACAAGGCCTATATATATATATATATATATATATATATATATATATATATATGTACAACTTGTTTAAGCCTGCTGCTTTGTTTTGTTTTTTTTTTTTTTTAATTTACTAGATATAGCTATGCTTCCAGCAATGACAAGAGCAAATCCTTATTATGATAAAACTAAGTATGCCCTTGTAATTTTATTAATGAATAATACTTTTAGGAATTCTTTTTTTCATGTAAAAATATCAATAAAAATGATCACTGAAATTTTTTTTTTCCAAAATGTTTTAACAGCTTAGCTGTAAAGTAAGTAAAACTTGATGTCTCAAATAATTGCCAAAGGCCAAGATTCAACAAAGCATGTTCTTGGTTTAAAGTATATCTTTAAATCTGTTGACTTTATGGGACTCAGATATCTGCTTAAGGACATGCTTCAGTCAATGCATGGATTCCCACTGGAGTCTCTGGCCTTGCTCTTACAGTTTCAATGATGCCTCTTGGGCACAATGCCAATAAACTCAATCTTGAATCCACTCAAGTCAAGAAGAACCCTTGTTACTGATTTCACTATGTACAGAATGAGGCCATGTGTGGGGGAGTGCAGCTCTCAGGTAGTGCTCGTTACACTGCAACATGCTTCGTGCTTCCCTCTTTTTTTTTTTTTTCCTGTAATCAGAGATGATAATTTACAGAGAGGGCTGTTGTTTTTCTTGCTTTCTTTCCACACAGTTTTAGAAGGAGGGAATGTCATTCTGTTTCTGACTCTTGAGGTTTCATGTGAATCATATTCTGCTATACCTGGATATCTCTTCTACTTCAGTTAAACCAGCCCAAGAGGTTTGTGGGAGGTGGGGATCTTTATTTTTGTTTTTTTGTTTTTTTTTTAATTATTTAGTATTTAGTATATTTTATTATTATTTTATTTTTTAGGTTTATAATGTATTTTAAATATTTTCCTATAATTTTAAAACTTTATCCCAATGTCAGTGAAACTGCCTATAGAGATAGTTCAAAATTATAAAAGCATGTGTATATACAAAGCTGTGATCTCTTTCTTTTAAAATGAAGAGTTCTGTATATTCCTTAACAAAGTGGTTGCTGGTCTTGCTTTTTTGACAATCCTGTTTCAACCACAATTTTTTAATTTCTTAATTTTTTTATTTTACAAATATGTCATGGTATGAGTATGCAGCATCCAACTCCATTCATTGGTGGGGTCTTTCACGATAAAGATTGAGTTCTAGTCTCAGTTTTTACATTGAGCTTTCATCTCCATATATCTCTCCTAATTTATAAAGTAAGTGTGATAACACCTTCTGAAGGGTTTATATGAATTAGCTAGCTAGAAAAGATTTGCCTATCTGTCTTCAGTTAAATTGATTCCAGCTTTTTTTAAAAGTGCAGGCAAGCACTGGAAAACTATCATTATTATTTCTGCATGGTTACAGTCAAGTTCTTTGTACTGAAAGTGTTTTAAACTTTAAATACAAGACTCCAATTATGTGCTTGTTTGTGTTTTAAAAAGATTTTTAAGACTATTTTTTTTTAAAGCAAGCTAGAATAGTAAAATGGCTACTGACATATCCAGCATCAGAAAATACAGGAAAATCAAAGTGCTGATCAAGGTCAAGGATTTTAGCTCAAGGTCACTAAAATCTGGTACCTTCAAACAACCAAAACCATAATTCCCTGAATTATAAAGAGGTGGAAAATGCTGCTTCATTATGGATGAACTTAATATGAAGTTACAGTTTCTCTGAAAATTTTTATGCCCTTTAAAAGCACAAAGTTTAGTTCTACTGCAAGTAAAAACAACATGGCTTTAATGGTATTTATGAGAGCAGTTAAGTAAACAGAGCTACATTGAACACTTGATTTAAAATTTTAAGAAAAGAAGAAGAAATCTTATTCAAATGTGAAAATATATGAGTGGAATAAGAATTAAAAGAGTGTGAAAGGATGTGCAAATGGATAGTAACCCACAGGTTTACATCTACAGGAAGCAGTCTTTAATATCTGACACATAAATCTTTGTGAGTTGCTGCCTAAAGTTGTTATCAAAACTTCAGTGTATTCAGTGACCCAAAGTTTCACCTCACATCTTCACAGCAATGAAAATGCTTCCTGCCAGAGTTTGCAAAGTGGAAAATCTTTTAATTCCACACACGTTGTAGGCCATTTGCACTAAATTTCTATGATATGCAAATAGCTGTTTGTGCTTACTATAAAATGGGCAAAATTTCACACAGGTTAAATCTTATCCAGACATTCTGGAAACTGTCCTGAAAACCCCTGTGAATGAAAGATGTCTTCATTTTCTCAGTGATTTTATAAACAGCTAGGAGACCATACAGTACTAAAGTGAAAAGTAACAAGGAACAGGAGACAAAATTATAAACACCTCATATGTACCCTTGCTTAATCTTTCTTAAGATTCCTGTCCATCTCTTCTCCTAATTTTTGAATTTTGTTTCATATTTAGAGATAAATACTTATAGGGTATTTTTGGTGTGCTTCTGAGGTAGTGATGTATAAATCCAACAAGAGTGTTGTATATTAATTTCCTTTTATAACTGGTCATCTCACAGATATGTTGGATGCCTTCTAATTATTGCATTCAAACTTTTCATATGGAACATTATAAAGTAGTTTATATGGGATAATCTGACTTTTTGAAGTGTATAATATGGGGGGCTGTGAAGGAGCACTAATAATTGGAAGATACTCTACCAGGGCCCGATCCAAGTTAAAAGGGAATGGGTGATCATCATGAAAACAGTGCAAACTAAGGGTTTTAGTGATTTTTAGATAGGGGGGAAAAATCTTAAACACAAAAGACAGAGGAACCTCAGAGGAAGCTTCTGGCCACTTGCAACAGAATGTTAATAGCTTCATGTCACTTTAAGTCTGACAGCTCTGAAGTGAAAGGCCACTAATCTCTGTTTGTAATGTTCACAATTGAAGAGAAAAAGTAAGTATTCTTACTTAAGCCATGGATAAGCATTAACAGTCTAGAAATGAAGGGAATGTTCTGTAACTTATTTTAGAGTCAACAAATACCTCACCACAAAGCCTTGGAAAATGTATATTTTTCTTTCTTCTGCGATAGCACAGGTGATTTAAATGGAACATTAGTTTCAAGTGCTCAGTTCACAAGTCACCATCTTTGCACAGAAAATGTTGGCCAGTTACAAATTTCAAGCAAAATTAGAGTTCATATTTACTAGAATGGCTTAGGAATCATCTGAGTACAGGCTTGCTCAGGGTATCTTTGTTTTTCAAACTGACTCAAAGTCAGGAAAAAGATGAAAACATTAAAGTAGCCACAAAAGGCATGATTGTTTAGGATTTATAAGCATCTGGGATTTTAATTACTTTCATATATTGTGTATTAAATTTTAGACATAATAGATACTCCCTAGGGATTTCCTGTTCACACTTCACACATATCCCTTAAGATTTCTAGTAGAAATCTCAGGCTTCTGTACAGCAACACATGGCACAATTTATCTAAGAGCATTACATGTGAATGGCCAAACTCTGATTTTGTCTGAGAATCTATCAGCAAGTAAATATCCTGTAAAAGCAAGTGCATTGCTGTTTTATTCATTTCAATATTACATCACCTTTAAACTCAGAAGCAGTCCAATTGTTACATTGCCGAGCATATATTTAAATCAAGGTGATTTTAGCTAATGATTTTAATAGTAGAATTTTGAATTAATCATCTGAGGATCTAGAAACATATTATATTGTTTTAATCTTTCTTATCTTGCTTTATTTTCTTAAACTTTTGCTCTTCCTCCTCATGCCTAACCAGCTACATTCTGATCTGCCTCTGAAAGTTATGTTCGTACATACAAGTGTAATTGCAGCAGGCATATATAGCTGTTTATTACATAATATCAGATCTCTTGTTCCTTGGATTTATATTTCTATTGTTGATATTATCAGCTGATAAGTTTCATAATTATAGCATTAGAACAAGTTTAGAATTTTTTTAACTCTAAACAGATACCTTATATTTAATACATATATTTGAACAGGCAGCAAATTCCATAAACAAAATTCAGTAAATTAATTTTTCTTGTCAGAAAGTCACATGTAATTTCCTTTTTTAGTGATTAAATAATGAGTTTTGACTGCTCATATTTTAAAATTCTAATAGGATGAAAATTACAATTCCATTAAAATACATAATAATCGCGTTATAACATTTTTATATGTCTAAAACAACATTGCATAAGCAGTATATACATAAGATATTTGGGTTTGCAAGCATATTTTTCTGTTTGCATATTAAAAAACAAACCAGTTTTAATAAAAATCCACTTTTTTTTTTTTTAATCATTGTAATTTCGGTTTCCAGATGTAATAGATTTGATTGCTTTGTAATCAATGCACAGGTTAAAGAAAAAAAAGAAAAAACACCACCAACCAACCAACCAAAAAAAACTAAACCAAAAAAACCACACATACACACAGAGACACAAAAAAAAAAAAAAAAGAAACAAAATTTAAAACAAAACAAAACAAAAAATCACAACAACAAAAAATCAACAAGCAGACAAAAAAAAAAAAACTCACCAAAAAAACCCGCATATGCACAAAAATTAAATACAAACAAACAAAAAAGCCAACCCAGTTTTCTTTGCCTTCTGAGGCTTGTTTCTTATTTTTACCTTCCATGCATTTCTGAACCATTTCATTGCAAACACTGAATACAGAAAAACAAAGATTTACCTGCAGCAAATCTTACTATCATTTCCAGACCAATCATTTAAACAAAAGGTTTTCTCAAGGATTAAGTCAACAACTTCTGTGAATTCCATTACTTTACTTTCTTCAAAACCATGGCAGAACACAGGCATTCAGTATACTCAATACATTTTTCATTAATTGTAATTATTCAAGCCAATTGCAACAAACTTAGAGCTTTGGGCAGATTTAATATAATTTTCATTTTTTTATTCTTTAACTAAATATATTTCGGTTCAAAAACCATTAAATATATTTAGGTTTAATTTAAAATGTAGTTTAAATAAAATATCTTCTAACTAAAACTTAACAATGTTTTAAAATTTCCTCTTTCTCTGGGTCAGAAAAGCAAGTAGTGAACAAATTTTTGTGAAATAGAATAACTTCTATTTGGGTGGTATTTTTTGTCTTTCACTGAACATTCCATTACCGAAAGATGATGATAGTGGAAGGCTTGCTACAAAATGCAAATATATTTATTAAGATATTAGTTTATATTTTACAGCTTCCTCTTACAAGCCTCTTTTTTATCTGGTAAGAACAACTGCTTGCTATGCAATAGTAATTCTTCTAGACATTAGATGAGAGCAGAGAAACTGGGATGTATGATTTTTATTTATCCTCCTAGTTATTAATTATTTGAAGCACACATAATGTTCAGTCAGAAAGAAGTTATTTAATACAATGTAAGAAAAACTGGACATATTTTATAGCAGTATTGATATAATGATGTGTTAAGGGCTGACAAATCATATACATTTAAATTCTTATATCTGAAATCTATGTACTGTAACCGCTCTGTAAGCTTTCATAAAGAAAGTACTGTTATATAGCAACTGTATTCGCTTGATTTTATGACAATTATCCATGTAAAGGGTTAAATTTCAGAAATAAGCTAAATTCTTTTATTTGTTCAGATTTCACTTATTGTTCTTTTTCCTTTCAGTCCTCCTTTGCTTCATTAGATGCAGTAATATCTCCCTTGCCTGTGACAATTTCCATTAATATCTCAAAGGCAGCTATTAAGTATCATTACAAGAGAAGATTATAGAAGGATACCACATACAATAACACTGAAGATAAAGACAATAGTCACATTTTCATTTGTTTCTTTGTTCAAAAAATGTAAATCAAATTCCATTCACTTTCAAGCATTCATTGCTCTGCTTATGCTTTCAAAGTGCTCTAAAAAGAACAACCTTCATGGCCAAATAAATTAATCTGTTAGGATTACATCAACAAAGAAAATACTTCTCCTGTCAGAGATTTTTCTGCCCTGTGGCCCTCCAGAAGAATAACTGTCAGGAGAAAAAAAGAAACTACTTCAGGTGTGTGTATATATATATATATATATATATATATATATGTATATTTTAATAGGGGAATTTGGTTAAAGATTTATTTTAACAAAGCTCTTTAAAAGTGAAGAACCACTTATAAAGTGTTCTGCATTAAACGTCAGTCTGTGACACCATCTAAATATTTGGTCAATCAGCTTTTAGAAAATTATCTAAACATATCTATGGGAATCTAATTACAGCTAAAGGTCAATCTAATTCTAACAGTATGAAGGAAAACTGAAATCACAAAGCTCCTGTACTGGAAATTTTGAAATTTTTACAGTATGAATCTTCTGAGCCAGGATTAGTTGTATGTCTTAAGAGAACCTAAAAGCTTTTATTCCTTTCCTGAGGTGTAGAACTGAAAAAATGGGGACAAATTAATTGAATACAGATGTAGACTAATTCCAAATATATTGGATGCATATTGGATGCACTGTGATTGGGTGTAAGTCCTTTGGAGGCAATGGGAAGAGATAATCAACTCAAGAGCAACTTAAGTCACCTAAAACAGAGGAACATCAGGCCTGTCAGAGTCTCAGTGCCCAAGACAGTTAGAGAATGCAATCACATGGCACAAACAGACAACTGTAGGATCAGGCCCAGCCACCACAGGAATGGGAAAGGCATATCCTGCCTGTGTAACCTGGTCTGTCTTTCACTCATCCACTAGGTGACCCACCTAGTGGATCAATGAAAGGCTGTGAATGTTGTCTACATGCATTTTAGCAAAGCCTTTGACACTGTTTCCCACAGCATTCTCCTAGAAAAGCTGGCAGCCTATGACTTGCACAAGTGCACCCTTCACTGGGTGAAAAACTGGCTGGATGGCCAGGCCCAGAGAGTGGTGGTGAGAGGAGTTACATTCCGCTGGTGGCCAGTCATGAATGTGCTTCCCCAAGGCTCACTGTTGCCCAATCCTGTTTGCAGGAGTGTTGATCTGCTGGAGGGCAGGAAGGCTCTGCAGAGGGATCTGGACAGGCTGCATTGAAGGGCTGAGGCCAGTGGTGTGAGGTTCAACAAGTGCCAGGTCCTGCCCTTGGGTCACAACCCCAGGCAGCCACAGGCTGGGACAGAGTGGCTGGAAAGGACCTGGGGGTGCTGGTGACAGCAGCTGAACATGAGCCAGGGTGTGCCCAGGTGGCCAAGAAGGCCAATGGCATCCTGGCCTGGATCAGCAATGGTGTGGCCAGCAGGAGCAGGGCAGGGATTGTCCCCCTGTGCTGGGCACTGGTGAGGCCACACCTGAAATCCTGTCTAGTTTTGGGAATGGACTCAAGCTGTGCCAGGGGAGGTTCAAGTTGGACATCATGAAGAATTTCTTCATGGAAAGAGTTGCCAGGCATTGGAACAGAGTACCCAGGGAGATGGCAGAATTAGCATCCCTGGAAGTATTCAAGAAATTATTCAATATGGCATGTAGTGCTATGGTGATGTTTGGTCAAAGGTTGGACTCAGGAACCATTGGGGTTTTCTCCAACCTTAATGATTCTATGAATCTATGATTCTATAAAATCAAAATCACCTCACAAAGGTATCATTCTCTGCTAATTGTACTGGGAGATCATATGTGCCATCAGAAGAAATATAGAATCCAATAATTTTTGTGTTCATTACAAACACGATTGTTGTTGATCAAGATCTCTGTGTATAGACATAGGATATAGGATATAGGATATAGGATCTACCAAATACACAGTTAGAAAATATATATGCAGATATCTGCTTTCTAGTTGAAAAAAATCTCTGATATATCATCTTTTGTGTCAACAGAAAACACATTGTCTCCACAATGGAAAATTTTCACAAATAAATAGTATTTTTTGTGAAGAGGCAAAAGAGGATGTTTTTTGTATGGGAGGTGGAACAAGTGACTTTGAAACCCTTCAGTCTGCCAATGTACAAATATTAATTTTTCATAATTCAACTATAATCTGATCTCTTTTGATATCAGGGAAGCTAGAGATAGGCTTTTTCCTCAGTTTGGCTTTTGGACAGTCTCTCCCAAGAAAAATTTTTTCTATTTTTTCCAGCCATTATAATTCAGTGTGGGAGTACCTTATCCATCAAACCAGAGAGAGCATAGACTGACTCTCAGAAAGAAGTGATTACATAATGGATGAAAATAATGATTCTGAATTTACTTACACAATTTTGTGTAAACACCTCGTGTGCTTGATCACTCTGATCAAGCTGAAGAATGGAGAATGAATAAATGAGTGACAACATCAGGTTTTAAAAGTCTTGGTTGAGCAGAAAAATAAGTTCCCTGATTTTCTGAAGTGCTAAACATCCAAGAGCTGTGATTGAACTAGTGCTTCTGTACTTGAAGTAACATCTGCCCACAAGTGACATATGGACATATGTTATACCTCCCTCAAGAGTATACTTCTGGCTGGTGTTCCTTGCTGCTCCAGGCAAAGTGGAGTTGCCTCTTGCTCTCTTTGTTGCTGCAGCTCAGAAAGAGTACAATTATACTTTTTACCATAACAAGATCTTTTGTATTCTCCTTCCAGACTAGAAGCCATATCCTGGTCCACAAACAGTAGCAAGTGGCTATGAATTTGTTACTTAATGTGAAAACACAACAAGAGTGATCATACTTGCTAGAATAAGAACTAGCTGTTATATTTGATGAGCCAGGTGCTTTCAATTTCTCATCAGTGATGATTAATTATTTCAGAGCCAGAACAATTCTTTGCCAAATACAGATGAAACCAGCCTCAGTGCTTTAATAATAAATAGTTACCATTTTGAACTAGGTTCAGCCATTCATTAGTAGTTCAGAAATTGCAAGACTACAGTGCAGAGGTGCCATTTCTACTTTTGGAGTCCTCAAACAGTCTTATGTAAAATTACACCACTCACACTGTCAGTATGATAGATAAGATGCTTTCACTTAGAGTACAAAAGTGAGTATTTAGTGAACAAAGGTTTATTGCTTCTTTTCACTATGTATGTAGTTGAGATAGAAGCATCACTTCATACAAATTTTCAATTTAAAACTAGAATTTAATAGTCAGTAAATCTGCAGTCAGTAATCAAGAATCACATAAATAGCTGAATAAGACTTAACTATTTGTGCTTCTTCTCCAGCTGTCTCAGCTACTTCTTTTTAACTAAATAAAACTGCCAACCCTCAGGACAATTCAACTTTCTGTTTTAATTACAGAACCTAGTTGTATTAATTAGTATTTTGAATGCAAGGTATCACTGAACATTAAGTGATCTCTCACTAGGAAGGAGATAAAGACAGGAAATACTTTTTTTATTGTCAGATGCATCAGGTCTGCAGGGAACAGTCTTCAGCTATTTTGCCCAAGAAAGCAAGGCATAGGCTGAACAAAAAAATGTCTGGCTCTTGCCCAGGTTTCTTACTGTAGAAAATCACCATGTAGTTCAGACACTTTGTTAGTTCCAGCCCATTCTGGAGAAAGGCAAATTGAGGATTTAACTAGTGCTGGAGTGCTGGAGGAGAGCTATTCAGTACACTATTTATTTAGGTGACATATAAGTGGAAAGTAGAAGGCTAAATTTGGGTAAATTATGAATTTATCTTTACAGAGACACTATTTTTTGTAGGGCTTAAGGTATGCTACAGAGTGTTGGTGTGCCGAGTTGATCAAATCCAACCAAAATCATGACATTCAGAGCTTTTGCTTAACTCACTCATTTTAATGGCTTTGGTTCACTATGCTGTACTTAACTTCCTATGTTGCAGCTTTGTTTTCAACAAAGAGCAGTGATAATGAGATCCTGAGATCATCAATTGCTTCAGCAGGTGAACACTTGTACCTCTGCATTGGGTTAACTTTGACTAATGGCCAAATACCCCTTCAGATACTCTCTCACTGCCCCTCCTTCTCAGTAGGTCAGGGAAGAAAATAAGATTAAAAGGACATGGATGACATAAAATCAGGGAGATCACATACCAGCTGCCATCACTGGCAAAACAGACTCAACTGGGGCAAAATTAATTTAATTATTTACAAATTAAAATAGATCTGGATGGTGGGAAATTAAGGCACAAATTAAAAACACTTGCCTTCCACTTCCACCTCTCTTCACAGGCTCAACTTCATTCCTTCATTTGCAGCTCCTCTGCCTCCTCTCAATGAAGAGTGCAGAGAGATAAAGAATGGGGCCTGTGGCCAGTTCATAATGGATCCTCTCTGCTGTTCCTTTCTCCTCACACTTTTCCCCTGCTCCAATGTGGTAGCCCCAATGGACTGCAGTGCGGCGGCTACCTGCCACGACCTCAAGCAGACTAGATGACTGCCCGTGTGAGGCTGGGTGGCTGCCACGTGGGTGGGCACTCCAGGGAAACGGCGTCTGCCACCCTGATAGTGCTGAGTGCTGCAGCGTGGGTTATGCAGCTTTGGGAGCTTCACATGCTCAGAGGAGATGAAGAAACGAGAGAAGGACACTTGTTTGCAAGCCCAAAGAGTCTTTATTCCTCCAGGCAGGGCAGGAACAAAGATGCTCTTGGAGTGGTTGCAGAGACAAATGCCGACGAAACAAAGGATGGCAGCAGGTTAAATAGGGGGTGGGCGGACAGGGGTGGAAACCTGTTTCACCCAATGGGGACAAACAAAATGTTTTGTTTGATGACATCGATTAAAACAACCAATGGTAACATAACAGAGGTGGGTACAGAGTCCTGGGACAAATAGAAAGGCTAAGGTGGGGTGATTGATACAGAACTTTCTTGAAGAAGCTAGGGGTGGTTACAGGATTGACAACCACAGGGAGTGAACAAACCCTGACTGATGGGACCAAATATGGAGAAAACAGGGAAAGGTGAGAAAATTCACAGGTAACTGGGGATCCGACTGGCAGGAACTCTCAGGGTAAACAACTTGGAACAAACCACTGTGAGGGGAAGAATGGGGAAGTACAAGGAATAAACCTAACTAACATTAATAAAACAACTGTCTAAATAAAGCCAAACCACAACACTGCAGGGCACTATCTGCTCTGGTGTCTGCAGCAGTCTCTCCCTCCATGAATGACTTTGCTGTTCTCAGAGTTCTTTCTCACCTGTTTTTTTCCTTTTCATTCTTTTTCTCTCTGACATTTTTGCCCTTTCATAAGAATTTTCCCAGAGGCACCACATATATGGCTGTGGGTCTCAGCTGCATGCAGTGTCAGAGGGCTTTGGGGCCAACTGAATCTCCCTCTGTCAGCATGGGATAGCCCCAGCCTCTTCCCTCAGAGGCCAGTCCTATTGCTCCTCATTGTCACCACCTGGCCACAGCCATCTCATACAGTGTCCTACTTGCCAAATACTGCTATCACCAGCAGGCAGCATTACATGCAGGGTATGGACCCTTCTGCTTTACTCTGTATGTTATACTGCCGCTCTGTTCAAACTGATCTTTATGTCAGAAAAGACAAGTGCAAGGAAAAAAATAGTAGAAACTGCACAAGGAAGCAAAACAACAGACTGGATTGTCCAAGAGCATTGTTATTTTCCTTATTCTACCACCATAGCCTTCTCAGTTTTACAAGAGTTTCAGTCGTCTGATACTCATCATTGTCTTGACCATCTCTTTGGTTTAACTCTGCCAGTGACTGAACTGTGCACTCACAAAAACAATTTTTATTTTGGGTTTGTTTCACTGCATCACAGTTTAGCAGTCTTGCACTCATCATCTTCTAATAGATGAAAGAAAATATAACTGTTCCTCAGCCTTCTGAGCAACAACCAACAAACATCATACTAATATATCAAATAGCTATATTTCAAATATATTGCCTTCTTGTTTTGGCAGAAAATACACACACCTACCTTCCTTGAGATATGCTTAACAATTTTCCAAATACTTATATTACTAACTGTCCTTCATGCACTTCAGTACCTTATACATATATACACAGTGTCTTTGCTCAAAAAGCAAACATTCTGGTGTCTCACAGTAAATCGGCACTCTGAATATATTTCTAGTAAATTATTCAGGATTTCATGGAGATAAATATAACTGGCAGTTTCTCTTAGCTACTCAGCACTGTTTGTAACTCAGACATTTGGACATGTGCAGAAGCAAAACTTTGTGTGTTTGGAAGCCTCAGGCATCTGCAGAACTTGTCGATCCCTATGGGGTTTAGCTGAGATTGTTTATGATCCAGCACTGGAACTGAATGTTTGCATTGCTTTTAAAGCTGAGGTATCAACAGTCCTTTCTTTAAAATCTGATCTTTAATTCAGTCATACACTTAAAAGGATTCTGTGTGTCCTCTAAAATGTAATATTGTGATTAAGAACAGAAAGAGGAAAAAAATTCTTTTCCAGGGCAGCATTGCAAAAGATTAAAATCCAACCAGACTGAAAAGATCAAGTTGAAGGAAAATAATGAGAATTACTTTTTATCTGAGGTTAAAATAAGTTAAAGAATTTGATTTGGTGCTACCAGCCTCTGTACAAGACACACAGAATCATCAGTACTTTGAAATTAGTCTGTCAAGTACTAAATTTCTTGACCTAACTGACACATGTGATCATGGCATGTTTTGTTCATTCTAGAAACTTTGTCTGGTTTTGGAGAGAAGCCAGGTGTTAATGAAAATATTAGCAATACTTTCTAATTATTGCTACTAATTAGTAAAATAGTATGTACAAAACTAAACTTATCACAAACAACAACTTGCAAAGTTTCAAAGGACTCAATTCCTATAAGGAAAAGAAAGTCATCTGTGTTTGCTACATCATCTGTAACACATACCTTGAAATTATATGCCCAAATTATACAATATCAACCCTATAAAAAAATAGCTGTATTAAGTCAAAGGCTTGTTTTCAGATGCTTTAACATGGAGCAAGAAAAAACATCCTTCACTCATGAAAGCTATTCAGATCTGTGTTAATGTAAAAGGAGAAGAAACTGTGGTTCATAATTTAATGTTCAGGGATAGTTCACATGCTTCTGCTTGCCATCACAGGGTCCAAAATGTAAACCCAGATCATTTCATATAAGGAAATCCACTTTTGCTCACAGGTAAAGTATAATTCTTGTTGTTACAAAGGTGAGGAAATGATCAGTTCAAACATCATAGATTTTAGTTCAAACAGCTGAAATATATTCAGAAGTTTAAATGAAATAATCCTATTATCATGAAAATCCCTGAATTTTTTCATTAGCTTGCAGCTAATACTTCAGGGAATATTGAGAAATAAAAGAAGGCAGGCATTCTCTCAAGCATAAGTGTGGACTGCAGACTATCACTGAAATATTAACTTATGATTTTGTTTTGTTAAATGCATTGCCCAGGAAGCTTTTTGTTTATTCTCATCAGCCTGCTGTCCTCTGTTATAATAATTTACAAGTGCATAGGCAATCCAATAAATAATTTTTTGAAACACTTCAGAATCTATTGGCAGTTTTCAGCAGTAGTACTGTGTGGTTTTGCTCTTGCATAATTGCCTTTAGCAAGTACTAGAGAAGGATTTTCAAATTCACATGAAAGGAGAGACTGATTAGAGTATGCTATTTATAATGATAGCATTAAATTTCACTGTTTTCGTTCAAATTCTCAATACATATGGCCCTTTGTATCAAGACCCTTTCCTAATGTCTTAACTCTCTCAGATAACAAAAGTCTGAGAAAGGTAACACAAATGTGTTTAGAACCATATTTTGCTACCATTGTTTCAGCGTGCACTGAAATAACTTTTCAGGGATAAATTTAGTAGCATTAATAAGGAAAAAAAAATTTAATAAATTAAAAAATAACTGACAGAAAACAGCAGAAACAGAAGGGACTGAAAAAACATGACTCAAGATAGAGGAACTATTACCTCTTATCTAGAATGATACAAAATTAGATTACTAAAATACTATTTTGTGTGAGTCTTAATGCAAATAAATAAAACCAAGAATCTTTTCTTTGAAAAGTTAAGGAGTTTGTTCAATGCCATGCAGCCACCCAAAATTTTATTCCAGAAACATATAGCAAAAATCTAGTTTTAGTATGCAAATTTTGACTATGTATAGCATAACTATGACATTCCACCAAAGCCAAAGTAAAATAACTTTCACAGACTAGAACCCAGAGGAAATTAAATGAGGATTTTTCAGCCTTGTTACTTAAGTCATATCATCCTGCTACATACGCAAGAATGGAATGGCATACCAGCTTAGTATAGTGTCTCATCTGCAAGACAAAGACCCAATAATAAGGAGACAATATGAAACACAAAACATGTAAAAAAGTCAAATGAAGCCAGGAACAAGTCCAAACCAAATCTAGCAGCTTTTTGCTGTAATAAGGAATAAATTGCAAATAATCCAGTAATGCAACCATTTTTTAAAAGATAGTCCTTCTCTAAATTGAGATTTTTAAAAAACAGGAAGACACAAATGCATGCACCAACTCTATAATTTGTATGTAAACCAAAGTTTTTCTTAATCCCACTAATGTCAATTCCAAGGCTGTGTGTCTTCATCACAAACAGTAACCAAAACAAATAGCTATTTTGTCTTGAGCTTCCCCAGCTTCTAATTGTCTCATTTAAGTAATAACTGGATTCCTATTTCTATCCCCCATAAGAAATGTGGGATTTTTTTCAGAATAGGAAAACTGCATTTTTATGTTTACTTCTGCTGCATCAAATGTATTTTCAAACATTTAGGGTTCCAGTTTTCTTGTTTTTTTCCCTGTTTCACACAGAGAAAGGCAGCAATGAGAAGTAAATCAAACAGACAAGCTCTGTACTTGTCAGAGTTTTGTTTTATACTGACACATTTATCACTTTAGGATAATCAGTGTTTTGCACATGTGCTCAGCTAGTGAAGGCCAAAGCAAAAAGCTGAGAATGAAAGCTTTCCTCATATACAGACCTACATCTGCTGCCTTTTCTGCTGGCTCCAGGGCTGCTCTCTCTTTGGTGGCCCCACTCAGAGCATCCCAAGGGCATTGCAGAGCTCACATAGTCGGTGCATGTACCCCAAAGATGAGATTTGGCCTCAGAAATCCCTCCTGACATCGGTTCCTGGTATATGTGACATTCCTGATTTTTTTTTTCTGTTCCTTCTTGCCATTTTTTCATAGAAGTTATTCTTCAGGAAAGGTGCTTCATTTTCAGTGATAAAGTCATCATGGCAGTTAAAAGAGACCAGGGACTTGTGGATGTGGGAAGGATTTGAGAGGACAAAGTATTTTATTTTATGAAAGCTGAAAGGTGAGAGTTTGAAATTTAGAGGATTGAGGTTGGCTAGAGAGAGTGACTATGTGCACCTGTGGGAAGAGGGACCTTAATTATGATGAAAAATTCTCAAAAAGAAGATTGAGAATTGTTATGTTACATTGATAAAATGTATCAATGTAGGATAACATTAATATTCTCTGGTCTATGCTGGCTGTAGGAAGAGCTTTAGTCTCCAGCATCTGTTCTAATAACATTTTTCCTTCTGGCTTCCCTATCTACAGTTATACATATATAGTTGTCATGTCTACAGTTATTAATTTGCATAGCCATTTAAAATATTTTGTAACAAATTGCTCCTTGCTTTTTAAAACATATGAAGGAAAAATCAAATAGGAAATTTATTTTCCTCTCGTTCTGTAACACACACTGATATTAGGTTGTCATTTCCTGAGAAACAATTCTCTTTTACCAGATCTGAAGATGTTCCCCTGTTTCCCTTTTCATGCACATGGAGTTTCCATAGATAGCATGCTCAAGACCAAGACAAAATAGTAGAAAAAGGAATCATAGAATGTTAAGGGTTTGAAGGGATCTTAAAGACTATTTATTTCCAATGGGCAAGGACACCTTCCAATAAACCACATTGCTTAAGGCCTTATCCAGCTTGGCCCTAAGCACTGACAATGATGGGACATCCTCAACCCTTTCGGGCTACCTCTTCCAGTGCCTCTCCACCCTAGCAGTAAGGAATTTCTTCCTAACATCCAGCCTAAACTTCCCCTCTTTCAGTTTCTACACATTACTGCTTGTCCTGTCACTACAGTTGCTGACGAAGAAGCTTCCCTGCAGCTTCTGACACTGGAAGGTTGTTAGGAGTTCTCCACCTTCTAAAAGCTTCTTTTTCTGTTCTGAGTTTCCTCAGCTATTCCTTATCCATGGGAGCTTCCTGGGGTTTTTGCCCGATTTGCTCCTTTTTGGCATGCATTTTTCCTGAGCTTGGAGAAGGTGATCCTTGAATACCAGCCAGCATTCTTATGCCCCTCTGCCCTCCAGAGCTTTTTCCCATGAGACTTTACCAAGTAGGTCCTTGAAGAAGCCAAAGTTTGTTCTCCTGAGGTCTAGAGTGGTGAGGTTGCTGCATGGCCTCCTCATTGCCACCATCTGTTGGTCACTGCAGTAAAGGCTGCATTGGGGCATCACCTTGCCTACCAGCTCCTCCCTACAGGTGAGAACAAGGCCCAGCACAATGCCTCTCCTTGTTGACAGATCAATCACTTGTACAAAGAAGTGTTCATTGACATATTCAAGGAAACTTTGGGATTTCTTGTGCAATCACTGTTTTCAATAGCTTGTAGATATTTATCCTCAAAAAATAGTGATTTTTCAGTTTAGCCTTCATTACAAAGTGCCAGTTTATTGAATGATTCACACAAGGCCTGTTATTCACTGCAGAGTTTCTCATATCTATAGTGAAAATGTCAAAACAGGACTGAAATGAAGCTTCTATTTTCCTCTTACAGGAATTTCAGTCTTGGATAACTAATTTGTGGAACCTTTCTCTAATATGCAGGTAATATTAAATTCTACATCAATGCAGATGTGTCTGCTGAATGTCGGGACATGTCAGAGTTAGGATAAAGTTAGTTGTTTGGATGCTGGAGCATTTTGAGTCTAGTCTCTGTATTGCCTTACTGATTTGTTTTGTGAAAGAGGACTGTAGTAGCAAATTGTACTTTTTCTATTGTCTGTGAGTGGTTTCAAAATTATTATTATTATTATTATTATTATTATTATTATTATTATTATTATTATTATTATTATCATCATCATCATCATCATCTTCTTTCTGGATTATCTCAGTATGAACAACAGATTTTTAAGTGAAAAGGGATTTCAAAACTTTTAATTTTTGTTACAAAAGATGTAAATGCAGTAATGAGCATCATCTTTTGAAAAGCATGAATTTTGGAGAGTCAGGACATAAAGACTGAAACACCATGTTTGGCTACTTTCCTTTTAAAATCAGCAGAAAGCCCATTTATCGTCTTATTGAATGGAGCTTAACAATTGTTCAGATAAACTGCAAAGGAATTAAAATTTGTTTTAACATATACTATGTTGGAAACCAGCATGGTCACAGACTAACACTTACATTGAGTTAACCTGAAATTATACTAGATTTAACATTTTTTATGTCTCTCTAAGACTGTATACTTAGAAGTAAGTTGGCAAGGTAGAACAGAAGTTGAAAATTGCTAATTGTAAGAAATGATATTTTATTCCTGCATGCACATGTATGATGATTGTTTTAAGAGATCTCCCATATTCCTTGGTTTCATATGACATTGTTTTAGCCTGAGTTAAATGCAGTATCTAATTGCCAATTGCAATGCATTATGTTTATATAATATGATACTTATTTTTTCCACTTGAGTAGATAAAGTGGGTATCTATTTATATTATCATGATGTTTGAGTTAGTAGAGTCTGATTAGTTACATTGAATGCCAGCAAAAGCAAATGCAGTCTCCTGAATAAAAATTGGCAGCTTCTGTGGCATGTGAATGCAAATAGACAAACAAGAAGAGAAATGTATTACACTCCCTAAAGTCCTGATGTTCTTATGGCCTATTCACAGCAATAAAATTGCAAAATATTAAATTCCTCCGAATTTTCCTTTTTTTTTCCTTTCCCAGAGAACTAATGTTCTTGGCATTGCTTAACAATAAATAGAGAGACACATCACTTAAGCATACGGTGTACGTTATTTCCTCTTAACAACATACAGACAAAGTGTTACTGTGTTTGATAGAGTTCATTTGGGTGAAGAGGTTCTGCATTGGATGAGCCGTGTTTTCCACTAATGAGTATTTTCTATATATTGCTTCTTATGAAGACTTGATAACCTTGTAATAATCTGTTTTGACAGTATTTTTCTAGAAATATTGTGTTAAATATTTTTAGACATGAGGGATCATGGACATATGGATATAGTGGTGTGCGCCTTCTCTAATTATACGCATTATACAATTCACCATTGTTGGAAACTGTTGTCCATTCTTCATTCATTTAATAATGCTTTTGCAAATTGGCAGATAGCATTTGGGCTAAAATACACACAGAGTTTTTGCAGGAATAAAACATGCTCTGCCTTTTCTTCAGTGTAGAGCAATTTGTCAAGTAATTAGCCAACCTAATTAAATTTTTGTAGCACTAATCAAACGAATATGCTAAAATTTTCTTTGCACAGCCAGTTTGCTGTCTGCTTGCATTTAACTTGATGGTTTGAAAGAGGCCCTACTATGTCTGCCACTCCACTTAATCACCTCATTTGCATTTTATATTGGTAAATCAAATAAAGCACCAGTGGCTTTTAGTATGATTGACTATGGTCAGGGCTGTTCAGATGGGACTTTTTCACAGAAAATTAGGCACATTTTAATATGAGTGAGTCTGTGCTTTCAACATTCAACAAACTACATTCACTCAGCTAATTAAAAGTGCTTGTTGCTTTTTGCTGATGTATGATAGATTTATCCAGCTGGTGTGTCCATTTTCTTTTGCATAATTTCTTGATGGAAGTTTTTATCTTTATACATAATAAGATTGTCTAAACAACACTTCAAACCAATTTGCAAGAACTACATAAATAATATTTTGCAGAAGCTATTTACTTTGAAAGAAATACACTTGCTGCTCAGCAAACTGATTAGGTTATATATAGTTTCTTTTATATCCTTCTAGAATATGAAGCCTTGCACTATGAAATTTTCAGATTCTGTCTTCACTGAGCCAGAGCATATCACTTTCCTAAAACTGTGGGAAAAGCTGCTCATGAAAAATAGTTCATCAGAGCAGGGTTTGATACTCCTTTAGATCAGGTCAAAGTTCAGACCCAAAACTTTATAAACTAAATTTTTTTAAAGTTAGAAAAAAAAATTATATGCAGAAGTGAAGCTTCACTGTTCATTGTTTGAAGGATTCTTTAGCACTGTAAAGCATTTCCAGAAATGGGAATGGAAATTTTTCCTTTCCTTCTTCTCAAGGGTCAGTAAAGACACAAGAATCAAAATGCCTTGCCTGATCACTTGAAGTCCGTATATGTGTTAGCAATAGATGGAAAATGAACTTCACCAATATATTTCCAAAATAAATCCATTTTGCATTAATTGTTTAGGAATAAACTAATCAGGTCTTAACTTATAGTAGGGTAAAACCCCTGCAAAATGTAAGACTGGAGGGTAAACAGCCTCTTTTTTCCTAAAAGAATTGTGTTCACACAGAGAGGACCTAATTTAACAAAACACTTCAAATACAACATTTTACATGGATCTAAAGCAAAATTTTCCAATGCAAACTGTGGTACTTCTCCTTGGTGTTCCTGCAGGGCGCTCAGATATTCTCTCTTTCTAATAGAGCCATGGAGCCATGACAGAAGTAATTTAAGAAAGGAAAATAAGGCAATGTTCAACTGTCGTAGGTATTTGTTAAGGAAGTATATGTCTAAATCTTTAGTCATGTGATTAGTCTCACTGACTGAAACTAAAGGTTCATATAAAGAAGGATGAATTTCTTGCATTAGATTGTTTTGAATGGGGGTGGGCAGGGAATGAAAGTGCCAAAATATATGATGTAAAATAAAATATAGAAATAGCAAAGAATTATGTAAATGTAGGAAAATTATTGTTTGCAGGTGTTCAAATAAAGACAATAGAACATTGTACCTAACAACAATACTTATACCCACCTTATCCTTCTAAGAGTCAGACTTAAAGAGGAAGTTTGCATCTCTCCCCATTACTGGTTCCACATTGTGCCTCATTAAACTTTGGAAGGTTTCTCTTCTTAAGTATGCTTCTTAAAATCTCAAAATGTTAGAAACTGAGGAGCAGGTTACATGCCTTTCCCTGATGAGGGAAAGTGCCCTTGAACATGGAAGTCATTATTTAGCTATGAAAAATATTGGAGGGGGGGAAAAACAGTGGCCATATAGGCCTCAGAAGAGAAGCTTGAGCTGAGCCCTTGACCCACAATGTACAAATGTAACAGATGTCTAAGCACCGTAATGCTGCTTTAATTAAACATAGGCCAAAACCTACTTGCTCTAAGCTCGTGGGGATTATCATGATAAGAACTTGGCCTTGTTCTGGCCAAATTCACTCTGATCCAGAAGAAAGGCAGTTATGCTTTGTGGTTTTTGATACCAGGCTGGAATAAACAAGCTATATTGCATCCTCAGGTATAGATCATGTACCTGGGAACACCAGGCGAACTCCTTTTCCTGTGCCTTACCATACCTTACCTGATCTCGTACATTAACCTCTTACTTTAACCTCTTTGGTAAACTTATTTGAGTTCTCTTATTTCTAATAAAGCATTTTTGTGCAATGCACCATCTTGGATCTGATTTATGCTTATATTTTATATTCCCATTTACATCTATAGACAGTCTCATTTGAAAAATACTCGAAGACATGCAGTCATCTTTCTTAGTTCTTAGAGAAGAATGCAAATAAACAGATTCAAGCTATTAAATTTTCTGGATCTGATATTCCAGCTGTCTGGCCTTTTAATTGTGTTTTAATGAATTTAAGCTCAACTAAATGTCATGTTCAGAATGTGAATACTTTAATCATGCTAAAATTTATTCTGAATATCTTGTGCTACTGAATAGCATGTTGATATATATTTAATGTTAGATGGAACATATTATTGTCAGTTAAGAGTATGGGTTATCTCTGATTTAAAGAAAAAACAAAACAAAACAAAAAAACCCAACATATATATTATTTCCTACTTTCAGATTCAAAAGCACCAAATGCAGCATTCACTTCACCCTCAAAAATAGTGTTGCTCAATAAATCACAAAGGACTTGTGACATGATAAATATTATTTTTAATCTAAGAAAAAAAATGACATTTCTTATTCTACCAGATAATTTATATAATTTATATATCCCCAGTTTGTGAATCTTATCCACAGTAGTCTGAAAGCCTAACTAAAGGCTGTTTCTATT
This sequence comes from Vidua macroura, assembly GCF_024509145.1. NCBI lineage: Eukaryota > Metazoa > Chordata > Aves > Passeriformes > Viduidae > Vidua > Vidua macroura. The sequence goes on from NC_071611.1 coordinate 34,911,209, forward strand.
TTCTGTCTATTATCTTGAGTTTAAAACCTGAAACAGATTTCTTTATTCATAAAAACCACTAGTCTTTAAATCCTGATTCTTGGGCCTCAAACTCACTATAAACATATAAATGAGCTACAAATACATTCTGCATAATAATATAGCATTTACTGCAATTCCCTGGTACTAAAGACGTAATGACATGTTAGAGTTTAGAAGATAGATTTCCATGTCTTAACATAATTTGAAAACATAAGAATCTCTATGAATTTCATCTCACTTTTTTTTTTTCTTTTATGCAACACAGAACAGTCTAAGTGCTGGTATTAATTTTCAGTTATGGTCTTTATTCATTTATTATGAATTGTAAACACCTCAGGAACTTAAAGGGGTCCAGGGGACCTTCAGCTAAAGCATCAGATTAGAAGATCATGCTTTCAGTGAGAGTCTGCTCCCTTCTGTCTCCTTGAAACCAACCTTTTAATCTAGTTTTCAGTACTGATTTCTATCTTTCCTAACAGCTGAGGATATATTTGTTTGTTTTGGAGAGTCTTTTGAGTTTATGTATGAAGGGAGGGAGTTAAAATTTAATTTTCACTGCCTCTTACCCTATAATCTGTTTCTGACATATGTCCGTGTGGGGCTTGCACTGAGCTCTCTTTTAGCTGTTTAGTGAATTATTATCTCATGATTACCAGTGAGCACAAAGTTTGTATTAGTAAAATATTATAGGTCATAGTTCTAAAAAGGCTGAATGGCATCACCTAAGTGGTATAGACAACATATTATCAATATCTGCATTATCTCCCAGACCTGAATGTCCACCACAAGCGTAGTAAAAGACAAACCAACTGCAAAATGAAACATTTTAATGCGTCTGTATTATTTAATGTCTGGAGAAGCTTTTAGAAATGTAATCTGTCTTGTTCATTTAAAAAATGCCCACTTATTAACAATGGATATATTCCTTATCAGAATTAAATTCAGTCTCCTTGTAGAAGCAAAATATGAGAAACAAAATATCAGACTAACCTTTGGCTGCCATTCAGAAAAAAACTGCTTTCATACTGATACTCAGAATAATTGATTTTCATTTTTTAACTACAGATTATATGCTGCAATCCACACTCAAGTTTACATTTGCAGTCAAATAAGAAAAGAGTTATATTAAATTAGAGGTATATGCCAATTCACCTTCATAAAAGCAAATTTTGAAAAATTTAGAAATTTTCTACTTAGAGGAGAAACTTGCATTGCATCTTGAGCTATGCTTACCACTTGATGAGAAAAAAACCAAAAGGAATTTATGCAAAGCAGCATGGACTGACTATATGCCAAATGGCACAGTTTAAAATGTAAGTGTGCTACAGGCGTACTGCAGCAGACTCTAAGCTGCATCAACTGATCATGCATAAACAGGAACTACAGTAACCAGCTGCTGTCAGTCCTAAACAATAACATTTTCAGCAGTTTATTTAACTGTATTAATTCTACAGAGACAACAGGTTTCTTCCTATTGTTACAGACTAGCAGTGAAGCAGAACGTCAAGCACGTCTCTCACTAAAGGGCTTATTTGGTCTTTTTGTGTGGTATTTATAGCATGGTCTGGTTAGTGTCAGTCTTCACTTTATAGGTATTCTCTTAAATCCTGAAATTTTACCCAGACGATTACTAATAAACTCAAATCTTCTCATAGAAACAATGTATATTATCCAGCAAGTGCTGTGAAAACTTCTAAACCCCCGTCTAACTGTGTCATTGTATTTCATACCAACTCCTTTTGTGTACTACAGTCCTTTTATTTTTTATTCTTTGCCTTCCATGGGGGGACTTAGCCTTTTATATACACATTGTTTAATATATTTTTGTTCCATAATTTTATTACTTATGGCAGTCTTTGCTATATGCAGAAAACATAGGTTCCTTGCATCAGCTATGAAGAGAAATGTGAGGATAAGCCATCATGTTCTTATAAGCCAAAATAATGTTTGGTATCATAGTTGCATCAATAAAGAATTTTTCTACTTTTAACATTTTTATTTCTGGATAAAAATTATTTTACCCCAAACAGAAGAACAAGATGAGGCACATCTCAGTTTGATGGAGCAGACTCTGTTGCAAAAGCCATAGTCAGTTCCTGAACTGATCATAAAAAATGTTTTCAGCAAGCTTTTTTCCTTACTTCCACCAGTAATTTATCAGTAAGGGGTTCTTCTCTCCTTACCTAGTTGGACAGATTTCCTATGTTAACTACTAATGCAAGTTAGTAAATTGGCAGAATGCCAATTTTTTTACACTATTTTGTGCAAATAAAATAGCACTGAATTTGTCTGGATCATCAACTAACAGGCTTCCCAATGACAATACTTTGAAAAATTGTCATTTCTGAATACAGTTTTGAAATACCATGTACACAAATAATATTTTATAAGGGACCTTAACATCAAACCGGTACTAACAAAAAAAAAAAAAAATTAGACAAAAGAAATAAAAAATATTGAAAAATATTAAAATATAAAACTAAAGAGCATTTTCTGTCAGAAAATTCCCTCCCTCCCCCAAAAAACAATTTTAAGGGGTCGAACAGATCAGTTGCTCATGACAAGAACAAGTCTGTTTTTGCTCTGTTTCAGGAATGCGCATATTACATGGTGAAACAGGGATGAGAGCTCAGCACAATGTGGGCTCACCTTGGTATTACCTGTGTAGAGGATACCCTTTTCCTTCATCGTATATGACTGAGCTTGGAGAAAACCTCAGTGAAGATGGTTAGATTTTTGGCTCTCAGTTGTCCACAGCTCTTAAACAATTCACATGTTTCTCTACATGTCATAGTGCCTCCTGCCAGGTCTGGACTGGCACAGGAAAGGCCATGAGCTGAAACATCCTGCAAGGACAGTGAGGGTCAGCATGAATTTCTGCACCCAACACTGCTCTGTTACATTGGATTCAGCAGCCCACGCCAGGACTCTCTATAATAGAGTAGAAACATAGAATCATAAAATCATTCTCCAAGAGGAGACCTGGTTGCTTTATATTTAAGAAACACTCTGGGATTTCATCTGTTTCTCAGCACTCTAGGGTGTGTTGGCCTCTGGAACATGAAAAAATATTGGTATGTTACCCCACTTAGGAGAATTGGTAATCCTTCACCAAGCTGTCATCTGTTCTTGATGAATATCATCATACTTGTATTAAAATCCTTCAAGTTATGTGTTATGTTTGGCACATTTTTCAGTTTTGTTTTGTGGGTTTTTTGTTGTTTTGTTTTTTTTTTTTTTTAATTTAAAATACTTTAAAATCAATAGCATCACTCTCTTTCTCTTATCTGCTATAAGGAAAAAAACTTCTTTTAATCTGGGACCAGATAATAATCTTCAATTATCATATTCAGACTTCCTGAAAAATATGCAATCTTCCATTCTAAGAGTTCTATATATCATTCCATTTCAATGCACAAAATACAAAAAATCTCGTAGTATAATAATAAAGATCTTATAAATCTCTTTCTTATAAACCAGTAAGAGCTGTTCTGACAAAGAAACAAAAATCAAAACCACACCAAAAACAAGGCAGAGCAAAAAAATTATTTTTTAAAATTAAACAATATTTTATTATTAAATCTTAGTGATTTTACCTTTTTTTTTCCTACAGCAAAGCTGAGTGCTGAGCATCTGGGACAGCTGTAAACTGTAAATTAATTTTCCCATTTTCTTTCAGGAGTTTGGCATACCTATCTACAGATATGCAGTCTGTATTCACATGTACATTCAGCTTTTTCATTAAGATATTCAGACTTCATGTTAAGTCCCTATTTTTATGAATAACTTTTAATTCCTTACAGATTCTACCTCAGACATATACAAAAGGGGACTAGGAGGTGTAAACCAGCCTTTATTTCTTAGCTCTGCCCACACAGAGCACAAGTGTTTGTGTGTGCAGGTGTTTGCTGGGGTTCCCAGGAGGCAGCTGCTGCAGAGCGTGGTGGCTGTGTGTCACACCCTGGGGCTGACCCCTGTGCTCCAGCCAGCAACAGAGTACCCAGCTCAAGGAGACACAGCACCAGGCATCAAACTGAAACCAAATTACAACATTTCAGCAGCCTTGCCTGAAGCTAAACAGTTTTTTCCAACTCAATTGGAAGAGTTTTGGCAAAGTGACCATTGACCTGCTTTACTGTTTAGAAGTTCTGTATGCATATGTGATGAATGTTTCTCAGCCTTAATGTGCTTTGATATTAATAATAAGCACTCTAACTACAGAACTTTTTTAAGAAAGAGGTTTCTTGTGAGGAAAGGCAGAGGCCAACAAATGTAGAAGTAATGAGATAAATCTTATTTAGCGTATCTTCTCTCTTTAGAGGAGATACATTTGTGATGATGCAGCCCCAGGCACAGGAACAAGCCCATAGCTTCTCTGAAGCCCATAGCACCCATTCAGGTATGACATCCAGCAGGTGATGTTTGTGTAAGGTAGTGCAGTACACAGGATGGCAAAATTGCAAGGCACACAGATCCCATACTCTGCTACTGAAAACAGGTGTTTGTTGGATTAATACTGCTTTTTGCACTGGCATTATTATTGTCTGCAACAATGGAGGTTTTCTTACTTTCAAGTTGTCTTACTGATAGAGTCAGCTGAATTTGTCCAGAAGATCAACACCTTGATATTTCTGCATGTCACATGTGTTTGGAGTCATTAATACAGCTGTACACAATGCAGACATAGCTTGAAATATTAGGATAGACTCTAGTAGCAGCAGAATGATACCAACAGCTTTTGGTATTGAAAAACTCCAAGCTTATTTAAGAGAAGAAATGAGAAGAATCTCTAACTAATCTTGATTAAAACCTAAACAGGAAAGGCAAAATTTTTAGGATATTTTTTAGCTTTCACATAAGTCAAGAGGCTGAGCACAGACCTTGCAGAACCTTGGAAAAATCTGTTCACTCATGTGTAATATAAACTGTTCTGCTCTCTCTAAGAGTGGTGTTCTGCAGGTTATATTCAATGGAGTTTAACCTCAGGATGCTGAATCCAGTCAAATAACTTCCTCCAAAAAAAGACACAAGGTAAAAACACAGAGGCCAAAGTGAGCCACAAAAATGTATTTATAACATGCATTGAAGAGACAATAGCTAGATCCACAAAGACAGCACATACAAGTACAAGATTGCTCCTACCCAAGTCAGGAGCTTGAAGCATAAAACATAGAGCTACTCCAACAAACAAACAGGTCACAAAGCAGCACCCTCTGCAAGCTTCATGCCACCTCCAAGGCAATGGATCCTGCCAATCAGCCAGGTATGGTAGCTCAGTCAGATGTCCCTGCTGCTGCTGCTGGAGTCCCTCTCCTGGGTCCAGACCCAACACTAGGGTCTTTGGAGGCATCAGTCCATGTTCAATACAAAGCAAAGAGAGGCACCAAGTGTTCTGCATTCTCACCAAAAAGATTGCAGCCCAAACACTAATTAAAGGAACAACTGTTGTCTAAGGCTGCCTGATTAATCAGAAAAGCCAAAATATTTTCAGTTTGGGCCAAATTGTTATTAAATGGAAGAAAAAGAAAAAACAAAATGAAACAAGGCCCCAGGTTAAAAAGACTGCTTTGCTGCTTCAAAGTGAAACCTTTTGCTTGATTACTTTTTTTAGTTTCTGCATTATCTATTTTAACTAGTGTTGGCAGTTTTGCACTACAAATGCCTTTTTAAAATAGGAAATTGTTTTTTAAAGAATTCCATATTTGGTATTTTCTAGATCCTTTTCCTTTATTTTCTCTCTTTAACTAGAACTGTTTACAAGCATGATCCAAATTTCAGAATACTTTCGGTCACATGACTGTACTGTCAAAACTGTGTACTACTAAAAATAGGAACTATTGAAAATTATAACAAGAAAATCATCCCAGAAGGTCTAAGTAAGATACTTTAAGGATGTGGTACAATAATTTAACCAGGTAATTATTTTTATTGAGTATTCCTTTATAGCAGGTTTTCCCTATTAGTGAGAGATCTTGTAGGTATTTTTATGATATAAGTGTAAGAGAGCTTTATTATCATAGTATTAGTCACATTCGGGGCTCTAGTTCACGTTTACTGAGAAAAGTGTGAGTGCCCTACCAGCAATCCTGAAAACAATTGTGAATCTCCTGATCATAAAAATCGCTTTAAAACACTACTCATTTGGTTTGATTTTGCTTTCTTGTTTTTTCTTTATCTTTTTCAAAGATTTTTTGGTGTGTGTTTGCTTTTTACTTCTGAGCTTCTGAAGGGCACTGTATTTAATTCTCCTATTTTTCTTCCCAATAGTAAAAGACAGAGCAGATCACGAGGTTCTGTATTTATTGTGGGAGCTTTTTAAAGAAAACTGATTACTTTATGACTAGAAATAAAATTATGAGTTGGAAGCACTGGAAACATAACCCTCTCTGTAGCAATGTACTTATTGCATGGGCATATTTTCACCACAAAAAACATTGAGATCTGAGGAATGGTTTTTCCTCTATCTCAATTGCAGCTTTAACATTACAGCAATGAACCATCTGACTGGGTAAAAGATGCTGTAGACACTGTGCCTAGTCAGTTTTTCTTATATTTGCCACTGAAACCATCCAGAAAAATTTTTTAAAAAATTGATGCAGGCCCCAAAAAAAGAAAAGCTATGCTGTTGTTGTCTGTTTAGTACTATTTCATTTTTAATTTAAACTTCCCTGTGTCTTCTGAGTTCTATATCATGTGCAGGAGTTTTTGCCTAAAACTACTAGGACTAAGAAATATTCCAATCTTTGACTTCAACAGAACTGAGTGCTTCTTAATTTAAGATTGATGTTAAAAATTGGAAGAGCTTGTTACACAGGTTGTGTTTGGCTTTTCGATATTCTGATGTTTGCATGATTAACGCTTAACACAAATAAATGCACAGAATGTTACTCCAGCCAACTCTGAAATAAAAAGTCACATTAGCTATCTAAGCACATATTAAAATATCTGAAAGAGTGATTTGTATTGCAATTTTACTATTTTTATCTGAACACTGAGTGTCTGAGGTGATGGTGGTATATCCATACAAGGTGCTTCTCAGGTTGTATTTGGGACAAAGTGCACTAAATAAATATATACATATATGTGAAGCTTCATTTCACTTAAATTAGGTATCAACAGTTCAGTGAATATAGTGTAAAATTAAGAGAGAGATTGAAACTATTTACATGTTTAACTGCCTTCTATAACTAATGTGGCTATTTAAAAAGAAACTTTATCTAAGAGATGGTTAGATAATTTTGTCCTTTCTTGTAGGGTCAAATTATACAGATTTTTTACACAAACCCTGGGGGAAAAGAACCATGAGTTTCAGATGTGAATTTTATATAAGAATTTATAGATTCAGATGCTTCCATGCTCACTAGAGTTTAGGGTCAGCACAAAAGGAGCACTATGTGTTGTGCTTAGCATGTAAAAAAAATAACAAGAGAATAGTTAATTGTTACAGTGAGGATTTTCAATATCAATTAGGAAGTTTGCTGGGCAGCTAATTAATAATAATTTTTTAGAATAGTTTCAAATACTTCAAAAGCAAATAACGCAGGTGTAAGCAAGCACTCTGTTTGTCTATTGCTCCATTTCAGGTACCCATCAGCATATCTTTCTGAAGCAATGGTAAAAGGACAGGAGACATTTGTTGGATGTTCATCCTGTTGTTACTGTTGCTATTATTCACTATATTAATATACAATTGTAATAGTACCTTACATACTATTAGTAGTACTAATATTAGCAGTAATACCACTACTACTACTACTAATAGTTTCATCCTCTTCCTGTCTTCACAATTCCTTTGATTCCTACCCTCTTCTCAGCTCCTTCCTTTCTTTGAGATTGTTTTCTTCCTCTTCACCTTGCTCTTGGCATCAGTAGCAGTGGGGAGAAGGTGAGGCAGGCAATAACCTGGGCTGTCGAAAGTTGCCCAGGGGTCTGCCGGGATCACCTCTGAGAGGCACCTCTGACCAGCTCTGTAGAGGCACTTATGGATTAAACACACAGCCTTGAATACAACCTGCCAGTAAGTGGGTAGCAGAGGGAAAACTGAAAGTCCCTGCTCTCAGCAACTGTTCCAGGTGAGGCTGCAGAGCATTGTGGTCTGAAAGGAGTTTTGTACTCTTCAGTGTATAATTGATGGCTGAGGCACAGTGAGCCAGCGCAGCCTGGATGTCAGAGACCTTTTGCTTTTTTCTTTTGATTCTGAAAAACTGCATGCTCTGGATTGAAAGACTGCAGATTTTACTCATAACAGTGAGATTGTTATCCTTCCCTACTAGTCTCTCCTCCAGCATAGCCTTTATCAGCTATTTTCATTGTATCTTGAATGAACTCTACCATAAAAGTAAATAAAAAAAGCCCTCTAAAAAAGGTGCATACTTAAAGGTAGCTGTTTAAATAGCTTTAACATTGTAATGGCTATGGTAATAATGTGAGAAGTAAAAACATGAAATGCTATCTTTGCATCACCTTTTACAATATGTACGCTATTTATAAACCATTAGGTACTTGACTATATACAATGCCGTCCAATGTAAAAGGCAGATTGTTAAAATTTATGGTCCAGATTCAGTTTTAAGCTGCATAAGCAAATCCAAAGTAATACCACTGTTTTTCCTTTCTCTGGATCTACATCAATATAAAACAGCAGAATCTGTGTCTGTATATTTTAACTTCATACTTATGAAGATTCTTTTTTTCCATGTTAATTGACAATGAAGTCTGTTTTTTTCATCCATTTTTCTTTTATACTGCCTTTTCTCTGTTCAAATAAAAAGTACACTGCAGAAGTTCAAACTGTACATGGGACACATGAAAAGGACGGCCTCAATATTGCACTTTGCTGATACCACCTGTTGCTGCTCTAAGGAAGATGCAAAATAGAGTTGATTTCTCTATTTCTAGTTGAAAACACATTTATATGGCACTTATGCTCAAATATTGTATTTATTTCCAATATTTTATATAGTGTGCATGTTTACATGAACATAATTAAACATTTTTTTGTGTGTGTGATTCTGTTTATTAACCACTAATCTATTTCTTTGTTGATGTCAAACTAATTAATAAAAACAACTAAAATAACTAGCCTTTATTTGATGTCCTGCTATGGCAACATGTAGTGGTTTTTACATCATTACTCTTGGAGAATGGGTATACATTATGCATGTATACCCATTCTAGTTTGGCAAGTAGATTTAGTTTCTTGATGAGTAAAAGCATTTATAATGTAAATGTGTTATTCCAACACATTCTCATATGCCCAGTACAAGTAAAACGTGTTTTATTTTCCTGAACAGAAGTCATGTTATTCAAATCAGGTCAGAGGGCTGCCCTGGTCTTTTCCCAATCACTGGACAGCTTTGAGTACAACAGTACAAAATGACTTTCAAATATCCAAACAGCCAGCTCATGTGATCTGAATGAATTGAAACCCCCATTCTAGAAGTATATAGGCTTCCATCAAATGAAATAGTTAGGTGCACAGTCTAGAAAGTAAATAAATTATAGTTATTTTATGAAAATGGGTATTTTACTTGCCTTTAACAAGCAAACTAAAGCCACAAGGGTCTGATTCTTTTTTTATTTAAAAATCCCTTGTTCCCATCTAACAAAAGAAAACAGAAAGAATTATTCAGTGATATTGTAAAAAGAGCAGGATCAATTCCAAATATGGACCAGAGGTACTTTGTAGAGTATCAGGCTAATCAGCTGCTTAACTTCATCTAGACCAGATAATTAACCAAACTTCTGACTGCTTTTAAGACTGACTAGCACATAGGTATTATAATGAATATTAGATTCATGTGGATATGATTTGAGCTGGTAAAGAATGCACTGTTTGAGACCTACTGCCTTGAACATGACAATGTTCACACTGCACTGATGTGCAGATTAGTAGGAGACCATTTTCACTCAGAGGCACACAGAGTTTGTTCAGCCCATGCTAACAGCCATCAAAGGGGCTTGGTGGGGGCATGTACACACCAGCTCTCGGAGGGGTGAGCTATGCATCTTAGAACTCTCAATGACAAGAGGATTTTGGCTTGCAAGGTCAAGGAGGTTGGCCTCCTGTGAACTGGAGCAATAGAGAACTGGGTCATGACCCTGTAAAGATTTCTGCACATGCTTACTTTCAAGCATGTGATTAGGGCCATTGTTTGCAGTGGTGCTGTTTGCATACCCAAATTTAAGAACACACATAATCTTTTGCAATTTTGATTTTTTACTATCTATGGTTGGAAGAATATTTTGGAGAAAAGTAGCATTTTCTAGATCCCTTTTATATTATAATCAGGTGTCTTTCAGTAGCAGTAAAAGTAAATTAATTCAAATCTGCATCAGTCTGAAAAGCAGTAAAAGTAAATTAATTGAAATCTGCATCAGTCTGAAAAGGAAGACCTTAAAATAAATGTAGTTAAAGCTTTAAAAATCTAAATTCCAGTTTTTAAATAGGCCATAAATAAGGCTTGTTGTAAAACACATCTTATAATTTGCGACTATCTCCAGTTGCAACTCTGAATACATGCATCTCTGCATTTACTTGGGTGTCGAAGGTCATGGCCAAGGTACTGTGGAAGTGTTTTAAGAAGCTTGATTAATCTTTGCCAGCACTCACCCCAGCTCTAGCTAGTGTTCAGAAATACAATTTTCTTGTTTATGCAATTAAATTAAAAATGCTAAACCTCAGTCTAAGTGTCATAAACATTTAACAAAAACTCTGTCCCTCCACTGAAGAGAAAAATAGCTAGAAATTAGGAAATAAAACTTCTCTAGTTTTATTTTTTAAAAGACAAGCTTATATATTGCTAATAATGTATAGCTGTTTATTTTCCAAATGAGCCACTTATTCTTGTGAAGCCCTGGAATTAGTTTCATATAATTCAAAGTGGGATTACACAATTTACAAGATAAAAAGGTGGGGGGGGGGGAAGACATTTTTCTTTGACAGTGAAAAACAAATTAATGAGTTCGGGAAGTAGTTTATAATCTGCTTCCAAAATCCTACAGGCACAAACCCTCTGAGGACTCCTTTTGTGCAGCTTATATAGGCTGTGCTAAAATTGCAGAATTCCTCAACCCAAGTTCGGACAGCAGTCGAACAGCAGTTCATTGCAGGACTGGACCATTTCTTTGTGGCAATACAGTAACAATTTGACTTTATGGAGCACAGTCAGAGAGAAAAATAAAAATAATTGAAACGTTAATCTCATATATTTACATTGCCCCAAATATTTTGTGTCGGACTTAGTGTCATTTAGCATCTTCTCATGGCAATGTGAAAAGTGGCAAGGATTAAAAAAATAGAAAGGAATCCCATCCACTGCATTCTGTAAGGACTACCAGGTTAGAACAAAGAAAAAAAAATTACATTTTTAACATATATAAGAATATTTCTTAAGACATGAACCACAGAAATAAAATTGTGGCTTTACACAATAGCCTTAGCTCAGATGAGAGCTTATTCCTCTCCTGACTAGGTTACAAGCGGAGAAACATGCTGGTTAGCAAATTTGTGAACTTTTCACATATGCCCTGATGGCAAATATTTGAGCTTTTAAAGATGGATTAATTCTACTCAGGACAATACTTTCATGTTTCAGGTTAAGACTATGTCTGGTTCAGCACACAGAGAAACAAATATTTTCATTATAAGGTCCTTACAGAAAAGGTAATAAAGAAAATTTGCAAATCACAAAGTAACTGAAAGAATAAGCACTCTTCTTTCTTACATATGCAAACTGCTATGATTTATAACTGCTGGAGGTGTTAGCAAAATCTAATTAACATATTTTTTAGTGTGATTAAGTTGGAAGACTAATTTATTTTCATCAGTCACGTTCTTTCAGAACAAGCCTAAATAAAGCTTTAAGAAAAAGGACCTAATATAGTAAAGTTAAAAAGAATAAAAGCAAAGAAAACGACTGTGTTTTGTTTTAAACTTATCACCTGGAATGAAGTAGTATTTCATGCATTTTTTTCAGAATAGAGATTTAAAAAAGAACTATGGGTATCTTTTTCATGACTGAATGAAACTTTAATCGGGAGGAGGTTAAGAAGTTAAACCAAAGTAACAATAGCACTGCAGTGAAAGAGGCACGTTCTTTTTCATGCACAGTTCCCTCTCAGAGGTCTGTCACTCAGTAGAGTAGATGTACTTTGACTCATGGGTGGCGATGTACAGCCTAAGCTTAGCCTGAATCCTCTCCTAAAGGCTGAGTCCTGCAACCAGATCCTGACAACTTCCCTGCAGCACTACAGCATGTTTCACTAATATGAGCTGATAGGATTAGCAGCAGGCAGCAATTACAAAATCTTCTTTGTGAGTCCTGAAGAGTTTTGATTCCTGTGTCAACTGATGCTGTATTTCAGATTTCTTTTGTGGTAAATCCTAAACCTTGAGTACTGAGAGTAGATTTACACAGTCCAGGAAAACAAAACAATAAAGGATAGTATGTTGTTTAAATTAAAGTATGTTTATACTGTTTTATTACAAGCAACGCACCAGCATCCCCCTCCAATTACTAGGACTATTCACAGGCCATAGTATAGTTGACTGGGAATACTGCTAAAGACAGTAAAGCAAGATGGTTATCAGCACTTCTGCACCCATTTCCTAGTCTAATATCCAAAGTAGTTTCACAGTAAAGGACAAGCTTTGGAGTCTGATTGATCCTGAAGAGATTTTAATCCTGGAGGTAGAAGTGTGTTCACATGTAATGTTTTAATATAGAAATAAGTAAAACATAAAAAGAAGTAAATAAACAATGCAAACACACTTGATGAAGGCTGCACACAAACTGCAAATAAAAAACATGAACTGAAACCACTGGTGTTATTTTAAACATATGTGAATATTCAGTAAGATGAAAAAATATTAGGTTTTACTCCATCAAATTGCACACTTAACCTTAGTTTGACTTGTTTTCTTCTGATAGACATGTATCCACACGCAGGAAAATAACCTAAATATTTTTTTTTATACTGAGGGCCACAAAGATGGCTTCCCTTGGGATGGCTTCCCCAGATGTCTACCCTCACTCAACACCTTGGCAGGTGAGTTAATTTCCTTCTGAATTACTGATATCTGGATCATCAAAACTTTGTAACTGGTGATAGCCATGTGTGACCCAAACATCTGCTTGTGCATCCAAGAACTGGGACAGAGAGCTAAAAATTTCACCAAGCAGTCACACCTGTCAATGAAAACCCTAAGTAACATTTATTAAAAAGGTTAACTGTTCAATGAAAATGAAATAAAGACAAGATTTTCATAAAGAAGCCTTGCTAAACCCAAGTGGAAGATGCTACTACTTTACAGCTTCCTGCCTCATTCTCTACTTCCATTTGCTTAGTAGGAATTGAGAGCAATTAATGATATTGGGTTTGCAGAAATGTGTCATAGAGAGTAGCTAAGGTACTAAGATGCAGGTCCATATTATTTTCTGCTGATTATGTTACAGAGTCATCAAAGGGTGAAAATTACCTGGGACTGTAACAATTTATCCCTCTAATACTGATCCACTGCCAAAATCAAAAACCTAAACAAGGACACAGTCAAAATTAGGAGACATCAAGTTTAAATCAGTATGACAGTACAAGAAATTATATGAAACTAAAAAAATCTTCCATTAAGACAAGTTTTTATACAGACCTTGTACATATTGGTTTCAGAAAATGAATCCTGATAAATTAGGGAGTAGCTCCTTTGAGACACAAAATGTCAAATAGTGTATTGCAGTTCTCTTAATGTCTTCATATGAATATTAGATTCAGAATCCTGTGCAAAACTGCTGTGAACAAAAAGATTTTTTTTTTTTACATCATTTTTGTGATTCCTGTTCACATTCCAGTCTTTCATTTCAAAGTTCCTAAATTTTTGAGAATATAACAGAAAATAAAACTTTTTTTAAGTTCTTAGCTTTCTTATGTAATCTATCCTTTGTAACCCTCACTCAAAAACAAAGAGTGAGTTTGCAGAATAGTAAAATAAGCTCCTACCTTTTTTTCAGTTCTTCAAACAATAGAACTACTTCTGAGAAAAGGCATATTATAACTTGAGCACTGAGTACAAACCAAAGGATTTAGCTTGATGTGTTTTGGATAAGTGAGAAATATTTTGCCTATATATATAAATTATGACACCAGTTCACAAGAAAACCTGTAAAAAGAAATCTCATTATATGTTCCAAATCTTGTAATTTTCTCATGCAGGTGTATAAAAAGGGTGACTTGGCAATAAGTTTCTTTTATCTATAAGGCTATATTCTTTGAAAGCTGGTACAATGACCTCAGTAATCAGCTAAAATTATAAGCTAAAGCTAATGACACTGATCCCTTTATATGTATTTTCATTTTAGAACTTTGCATTAGTCTCCTTTTGTACCTAAAATACATGACTCCATCTATGTCTGTCTGCATATCTGCCCATTTATCATGTGGTATCTGCTTTGCGACAAGAACAGTGACATTTGGAATGCACCAAACATACTTATCAGAAACTTAATATGGCTTCCACAGAGTGCAGGAGTTTCTGGGACAAACAAGTTGCTCTTGGCAGTTTGGATGTATAAGAAATCTGTCACAAATTTTCCATTTCAAAAGGAAGCCTTGACATATCTTGTTGTATTTCCAGAAATGAAACAAAGAAATACTTTATGGTTAAGAAATGGATGTGAGCCAACAGTCAGTACCCTAAGGTGAAAAGTCAGACCTGCCTAGGAGTTCCTCAGTTTTCAAGCAAGAGTTCTGCAGTTCCAAATAATGAACAAGTGAAAAAATAAGTAATTCCAAATAATGAAGAGGTGTGCTCATCTCTACTGAATCCTTCAGTGTGCTCTGGGCAAAGCACTCTCTGAGCATGACATAAAGAGACTACTTGGTATAACAACTGAAGAAACCTGCAACACATCTAAAGTAGCCTCTTATTTCTATACAGCTGTAACAGCTCTGCAGTAAGCCCCTGAAAGAGAACATTTATGTGTTTTATGTTAATTTGAAATGCTTGAAAGCAGTCAAAAGAGAAGCTTAGTCCTGAAGAAATCCCAGCTTTAAATCCCCCTTAAGCCAGGGCATATCTATGATGTTGCCTTTTTTTTTTTTTTTTTTTTTTTTTTTCCTAACAACTGCAATTCTTTTATTACTTCTGAAATGTTAGGTTCATTTCATGCAGATTTGAATTTTCATATCGCCTTTTAAGGAGTGAGTCAAAATTTCCTCAGGATCTGTAGAAATCCTAATAGCCTGGCAAGCTTTTCAGCCAGGACCTAATATTCTTCTGTTCTTTGTGTGTGGAAGCTGCTGTCTCCATGAGTCTGTGCAGGGTGAGCATGAAATGAGGGTGGAAGCTCTTTATAGCACGTTCCCACTTCACTTCCCTATCCTTGCCAAGAGTCTCTTGGCAAGACACTTTTGGCAAGGGCTGTTAATTTGTCAGCATTTCAGATGAAGCAGCACGGGCCAAAAATTTCTTAGGTTCTTCCCTGCACAAAATCCAAAGGAATCTAGTGTAAGGTTCCTCCACTTCAGTGTTTGGATCAAGACTGGAGGCTTATTCCTTAGGAACTACACCAACTGGAGACCAAGGCAGTTTTATCTTTTCCCTCGGATAAGTGTCTTTATGCCTTACATCCCTTTTGTCCAGGGCTGTTAAATTAGGAAAGATTATTCTGGAATTTTCTAACACCTGCTGTAAATCTGAATACTGAAAATTGAAATTTCTGTTAGTTTGTACAAAAATACTGTAAATGAGGCAAGGGGTACTGGTGGGGTAATGGTAGTGTTTGTCTTTTGATTCAAAGTTATTTGAACTGGGAGGAGTATTTCATTCTTTTTCTCCTGTGAAGTACCAACCACATTAGCAGCCCTGCTCATTGAAACTATATTAGTAGTGAAAGGACAGACCTGTCCAAACACGTATCCTGCTGAATTCAGCTGGCTAGTAGGTCCTGAACTCAGTAGCTGATTTTATACTAATGCAAAGGTTAATGAACTGTTTTCTACGCCTTTCCAGGAGCAAATGTCAGCCCTATAGAGGTTCATTGCTCACCAGAACTCAATCTGGAGTCCTAGTCTGGCACAGGAAGAGTAATAGACTAATGCATTAATTCACTGAGCCTCTCTGCCCTTAGACTGGTTGTGCATTTTTTAACATGAACTATAGCAGCTATGGCATTCAATCATACCTTCATTTACCTTCCAACTATGATTTCAGAATGCATATAAAATACTCTATATCCTGATTATTGCCATCAATATAAATATAAACTACCACAGAAGGGCAAGGGAGGAAAGAGGAAGGCTTTTGGATTCAACTAATAAGCATAAATGCAGAAAAACATGTACATCACAGCTGGCTGAATCCCTGTAAAACTAATTAAAATGAGGCCTTATTTAATTTTTCCCAAGAATGATCTGCTTCAGCTATCTGCCAGCTATAGGTAGGTGAGGGTTTTTCTGTGTTTTTTCCATTGCATACAGGAAAATTTGTGCTTAGTCATACATGACTAAAAGTACTTTTTTGACCATTCTCAGAATATTCCCAAAATTATTTAGCATAACTGCACAGTCTCACTAATGAAATCAGTAATATAGGTAAGGTTATATTTTTTAGGGTGGAAATCTATTCTCTATATGATGGGAAATGATGAAATTATTCTCTATATAGATACTAACATACATAGAGAGAATACATATATTCTCTATGTGCATGTTAGTATCATAACTAACTTTCCCACCTATATGATGGGAAAGCTGTGTATGATACTAACACTGCAACACAGGAATTGGAAGAATGCGACTGTTTAAAAAATTTATTTGTGGGCTGAGAGGAACCAACTACATCCATGTATTAACCACTGGTAAGGAAAATTGAAAATTACTGAAATTTTGGTTTTACTTCTTGACATCCTAGGAGCAGACTTCAGCAGATGCATTACAGAAAGTATCTTTAATTCTTATTCCTGCGGAAGGACATTAGTCACTTGCTAAAAGCAAGGAGGGCACAGAGAAAGAATCAAAACTTGTCCAAGTGATGTAACTTTAAGACTTTAATGTGCAACAACATCACTTAGCATATGGAAATTTCAGGTCACAGCGGAGAAATAATGACAATTAAAAGAATATATGCAATGAGTGTTTCACATTATGTCTTGGCTACTTTACTTCCAGTGACATTTTAAAAATTTGAGACATGAAAAAGAAACTCAGCCTCATTTGAAGTAATCATGTGAAATTTTGCACTTTAACCCTTTTATTTTCAGGGAAGCCCATAGCTTCAGTTGAGGTCAAGTCTATCAGCAATTGAGCAGCACCCTTTCTGTTATGTCAAGAGAAATACCTTGAGATATAATTACATTATGAATGACTAAAACAGTGAGAGAGTCAGTAGTGGGAAAAAAATATGCAAACTAGCATGTCCTAATTGAATTGTTCCTTTGGTTTTCTCAGTTCTGTGGTATAAGCAAAAGGGTAAATCCTCTTTTTCGTCATTCAGGATGAAAGTTTATTTGAAGTTGGAGACTATAGCTGCCTTTTCACAGTAAATTGACCTTGTTCCATGCAGTCAATGTCATAATGCTCTACTTTATCTAGGCTGAGAGAGGGAAAATCGCAAATTGCTTCTGCATGATTAGTTCTGCCACTTCAAACGTGTTTCTTCCGAGTTGGCTTCCACACTTGCTGCTAGAGATATGTGCCGCTGGGAAACCCTAATCTGTCTCTGAACTCCTCTGATTTAGTAACCCTTTACCAGCCAGTCTTTTAAGTCAGTGAAATGATTCTTGTTGAGAACAATAGAAATGGTACAGAAAAAAGAAGGCATTAATTTTAGTCAGCTTTTTCTCACTTGGAAGATGGAAGTCCTTCCAGATTAATGGAGTTTTCACAGATATGTATTTATTTGTATTATTGTTAACAATGTTTTTTTTTTTTCTTTATATACTATATCTTGATGAATATGTCTTGTATTTTTTATTTTCTTGAAATACAGAAAGATATTTACCATTGTGTTACTACATTGATATTTGCATATTATCATCTAATTAATTCTAATTTCTCAAAAATTGCCATTGTTCTTCATTTTGGTAGTATATTCCAGATAAATAATCCCAAGGCAGTCAAAGATTAAGAAAATCCAGGACAAAAATGACTGCTGTGATGTACTCTTGCAATGAAAAACAGCCACGCAATTTTTTATACAGCCAGACAAAATTACTACATGTTATTCCAGTCAGGAGATAACCATTAAAAAACCACATATAGTTGATAAAATATATGTAGGTAGCAACTCAGCTTAGAATTTTAGAATTATATGTGGTATTTTTGTGTTCAAATCTAGAAATCAAGGAAAATACAGAATCTCACTACTTGGTTTCTCTTTGGGCAGGACATCTGTATAGTTGTCACTTCACAAAAACACAATGCAGCAAAACATCAGTTTCTCAGACTCAGGCTTCTTGTTTTTCCTGCTAACTCTGACTGATACCACTCATTCCTATATCCTCACAGTGAGAGAATCACAGGGAGTATCCACATATGGGAAATCAAGTCCATCTTCTAGTATTCAGGATAAGGCCATAGGACTGAATTGCTTGCATAATCTATTTTAACTGAAAAAATTGGAACCATTTGCATTTAGAAATTAATCTTTTACATGTTACTTTACTCTGTAACATGAGTATACAGGGCTGAGCTCTGTGTGCTGCACTACATAGCCATATTAATGTAGTGCTTATTTAAAAGGGTTTTATTTTATCATCATTGTAAAAATGAAAGAGCAAAGAATTAAAAACCTGTCATGGCTGACAATTCATTTTCATAGAAAAAAAAATTAAATATTTATATTTTTAACAAAAACCAAATCTTGTAGTTGATTTCCTCCTGAAAACCCAAAGCCAGTTACCAAATTTCTCTATGAATTACAAGTATGTAGTGATTTTTTTTCTCCTGGTGAAGTAGAGCAGCAATAACAAGCTGAACGTGACAAGTATTTAAAAATAAATTGCTTAATAAAAAAATGAAGAAGAGGAAAATGCCAACTTCATGTGACAAGACTCATGCTGAAGTAATGTTTTCAGATATTTTTGACCAAATCAGGATATAACAGTTTAAGGGTGAAAAGGAGTATGGGGAATCTGCTACCTGACAAATAAGTCTATGTATAGATTTTGCTAACCAGTCTGACAAAAAATGGCACATGATGTTAACTACTATTAAAGGCTTTACAAAAGATGACAGCCTGGAGAAACAAGAATTGCTTTCCAAGAAAAAAGTTTCTGTTGAATTTTGTATATTATTCCCAAGCATTAGAACTACATCAACAACAACACTGCAGTCAGGAGCCAAATAATTTTTACAATCACTTGTCTTGTGGACTGTGCATAGGCCTGTGTGCCAGGAAAATTTCACTCCTAGATCTTCTTGGAGTCCCTCACCATTGTGGAAAAACTTCAGATATTATATGCATTTCCATCATTATATATTTCCATTAATTTATCTAAGTAAAAGTAAGTACTGATGGAAGTGATTATTTGTTATGGTATATCAACAGGTTGAATGGAATTCATGGGACAAATCCAATATAAAGCAGTTAATTTATGAAAATTGTTTATTTAACTATGATTTTGAATTGACTTCAGAAAAAGAAGTACCTTTGCCTATTGTGGCAGTTACAAACCTCTAGGCTATATTTTCATGCAGATAAATTGAGTATGCAATTGCCAAACTGTGCAGATTATGACTGTAAACACAGAAAATTTCTGTTTAGTAAGATCTATTGAATTAAATTACTTGGGGACTTCCCATTCGTGCAAAGAAGATTTCATCAGGTCCTTACAGAATAAAAATACTCTATAATGTTTGCATTTTGTAGTGTTTCATCAACAACCACCCTGACTTTTTAACTGAATGTAGAACCTCCAACAGGTTTCTCTTCAAAAGTTCCTGGCAGTTAAATTTTCTTTATTTCAAGATCAGATAAGGATAATTTTTTGTCTCCTTGAGGACATTAGAAAAAGAACTTCCCATCCTCTCCAAAATCCCAAAAAGAAACATTTGAACTTCATCTAAAGAATTACAGAATGAACTTCATAGTGAACACCAAACATTACTTGCTAAGAATTCCTCAGAGACCTTTTGGTTTTCTCTAAGTGCCATTGAAATGGCAGTTCTCAAACACTGAATTCATTCCTGCCTTTCAGTTTACCAAATATTAGTGCTATTGTTGCTATGGTTGTTGTCAAAAGCATAAGAGTGGGATTCCATCTCTTCCATCCCTCTCATCCCTAAAAATATGGGCACACCCTGCTGGTCAGTGGAGAAGAGAAGTCAGTGCAAAATTTCTGATTGACATCAGCTGGAAACAGTGTCATCCCATAAAAGAGAATATATCTCTGAACAAGACTTTGTGCTGTATTAAGACTTCACTAAAAGCTCATTAATTACTTTTAAACCATCCTAATAAGAAATCATGTGTGCTTTTAGGCTGAGTCTGATCAATGCTTACACTTAAATGTAGTTATCTAGCTAACCACACAGGTGGATTATGAAAGTGTAACAAAACAGCTATGCAGTCTTTGCAGTTTTTATCTCTTAAGCAATGGATAACCTGTGGATAAGGTCAAAACATTATTTTCCTTACTGTTCATGAAAATGTAAAATACATCAACAGCCTGAAATCTGCCATGACCTGCAGATATGTAAGTCTGAAAATAGATTCAAATAATAACAGAGAAAAGAAAGAGGAATTTCAGGGCTAATCATGTTTGTGAGGCAGCACATTTGCAGTTTCTGTGAGATAATACTATTCCTGATTACATGGTTTGGGGATCTCTGATTCACCAATTAAGCAATTGTGAGGAATCAAAAGGAAAGATTGATTTTTAGTGTTTTTAATTTACTTTATCAAAACCAGAAAAGTTCAAAATTAAGAAGTTTTCCTGGGGTTTTTTTTCTGTATTAGAAACGTTATAATTGGAAGTAGTGCATTGCAGTGCTCCTGGTATATCCCTGCTGTATATTCATACTTACTGGAGACTCCCTAGATAGTTGGAAAATGGAAAAGCATCTCAGAAAGACTAAAAACTGTCATCATACCAACTTGTATGTTCTCTGCTTCAGGCTACAGAATTCAATAGCAATTATGCAGTCCCTCCTTTTCTCACATGAGGCTGGTTGTTCAGAGCATTCTTTAAAAAATTTAAGGTGGAATTCTTTTCTCAAATGAATGAATTGGATTAAGATTTCCACAACTGTATTGAAGAAGTTAAATGTAACAGTTATTACTTACAAAAATAAGGATAAATAACAGCTGTTTTGATTTGAAAATCCTTCTATGTTAGAACTTGATGAGGTTGGTTTGGTGTTTTTTTTTGCCTATGCCAAAGTAGCTCATCTTCTGAGTAAAAAACAAACGTGAAATGAGAAAAAGAATTCTACAGGACTTCCAGTACTGATCTCTTTCTGCACATGGGGAATTCTGTGCAGACCAGTAATTCAAGAATTCACATTCATCTTTGTTTATAATAGCATAATAATGTACAGAAAAATGGGCATGCTGTTTCTTGAATGTCAATCACTTCATTCAACAGCAGAAATTCACAAATGTGAATACCACATCTACTTTTAGGTAAGAAAAAAGTATCCTTTTAAGGATAGCAGGGCTTACTTGCCTGCAGGTAAAAATCCTGTGTTAATATTAGCTGCCTATTAGCCACTAGCAATAAACCAGAGCTGAACTTCTTTACAACTGATAAGCACTGAAGCATAAAGTGGGGTACAACTTGTTCAATTACTGTGAAATATATCAGGCACAACATATAGATCTGAATCTGGTATTAAAAAAATGTTCTGTACTATTGAGTTTTGTTTTGGTCCCTTTTTTTGCCAACATTAATATTGTAAAAGCAGTAGTTTTTCTGTGTGTAAGACAGGGTTTTCCTGAGTAAAATTTCTACAGTACTCTATAACAGTGAATTTTTCCAGGTGGAATTGCATCTTCTTTTTCCTTGAGAAAGCTTAAAAATCATAAATCCATTCAAAAACAAAATTCAAGTCTTTTTCTTGATCCCATATCAATTCCTCTAAAAATGAAAACATAATTGTGACCAAAAAAAAATAATACAACCATATTTTTTCAGAAGTTTACACACATAGGCTAACTGAGATGTAAATTAGGATGAAAGAGGAGCCAGACAACATAAAACTAGTGCTTGTATGCTTTCAGGCCCAGCATCATTACTCTCTTTTTTAGATCTTTAATGATTTCCTTGATCTTCTTTACCAACTGCTGCTCTCTTCAAAACAACTGTATTAGGATCTTTAAAGTACAAGGAACATGATTTCAAACATATCCGTACTTTATAAATATATATATGACAAACTTTATCTGATACATTCCATTATTGAAGTTTATTATAATTAATATCTATATTGGCACTTTAGTCCCTCGCATTTACAATTGATGACTTCAGTGATGATTACAAAATATTTTGGCACTCTGGACAGAATCTTTAACTGCAGGGCAGGTATCACATCCTTATTTATGGATGTTTGGGGATTTTACATATAGTCCTGGACATTTCTGTAGGTACCTTGCCTTTTCTGATCATCAGCAAAATTTTGGCTGCCAGTGCCACGCTGCCTTGCTGTGCACACAGCGGTGACTGGCGATCAAATCAACACTCTGGAAATCAGCACTCCTTCCTCAAGTGTTAAGTAGAGCCTTTATGCAAACTGAATAACTCTAATAGTGAGGATATCCTCAATGACCTGCCTCCTACTTGTGGATTGAAAATTAGGCCTAAGCACACCAATTGCCAGATAATGCTGTTACAGGGAGACTTGTGTACAAACTGAAAGGTTGAAGTGCACCCTTTCAGCACCCAGATCCATTCCCAGCAGGCCAGCTGCCACTCCCCAGCTGATGCCTGCAGTGACAATGGTGCTGGGGGCTCTTAGCATTTGCCTTCACACTCCGGTGGCCAATGGGTCCAGGAGGCTGCCTGGAGCATCCCCTTCACTGACACGTCCTGGGAAGCTGTGCCTGGCAGAGCCATGATCTTGGCTGATGACAGGCAACTCAAATCGGTTCAGGGAGGCTTAAAGGGAAAAGAAAAAAACAAGTAAGGGAGTGACATGTCACTTCACACTGTGCTGTGGTCACTTTAGCTAAGCTGTGAACCACAGCTCTTTTGAATGCAGAAAGTTGCTCTGATAACCCTGTAGGAGAATGATATGGGGGGATGAGGCAT
The DNA here is from genome assembly GCF_024509145.1 of Vidua macroura. Classification (NCBI taxonomy): domain Eukaryota; kingdom Metazoa; phylum Chordata; class Aves; order Passeriformes; family Viduidae; genus Vidua; species Vidua macroura. The sequence continues at coordinate 34,934,473 of NC_071611.1, forward strand.
GTCTCAGAAATGTGAGACTTTTAAGCCATCGGCACTCTTAGGTTTTGCTCCCTGTTTTAACTCTTAGTAACTGCTGCAGTATAGATTGCCTGTGTGCAAAATATAGATTTATCACAAATAAGAGTTTGACTATCTCCAGGGAAAGAGGGATACAAGCTCATGCTTTCAGAATGACTCATGGTCTTAGGTGCTGTTGGGCTTTGATACCACAAAAAGGCATGTCCTGGCTACTGACTTGTTCTGAGCATCCCACTTCTGAAAATGCTCATTACTTAATATCAGATATTAGGCATTTAAAGCCATGATGAAAAATCTTCAATATCTGTATAAATTCAGTTCAACTGAACATAAATTGATGGCACTGAGATAGTCAGGACACACCCATACCATCATTTATGTTGTTTCGTCATTCAGCGCGTTCATCACTTGTGCGTTCGTCATTCATTCTACCTTATAGGAGGCACTGAAGGATTACCTGAAGGATCTTAGTTACAGGTAGTTTCTTGCTTCCCCCCCCCAGTCTGAAATGAAGCACCTTATTGCTCTACAGGAGATAGATCTCTGTGATCAAAAACACAACTCCTGAAGGCAAACTAGCCACAGCTACAATGGCTCTTTCTTATCACACAAAGTTCTCACAAGTTTATAGCAGTGAACAGCCATCTTTTTTGAATCGTCTGTTCATGTAATGACAAACTCAGATGCCACCAGTATAAACAGTTGAGTACCTGGAAGGCTGGCTTTCTTCTGTTAGAACCCTAATAAAGGTAGAAAAGACAAGTACTGCATAATTATATATCTTAATTCATTCTTGCAAACTAATAGTAAATCTTGCAGGCCAAGAAACAGAAACCAATAAAATCAGAATTTCATACTTTTTCATACTAAAATTTCAGATTTTAGATGATGCTTTATGCATCAAAATCTTATTCATGTTATGAAAAAAAAATCACAGAAAATAATTTTGGTGTGCTTAAAATGTGGGAACTGCAAAACTATGTCATTAATGCTGTATGAAAACTCTCTTGCCATGATCCACTGGTATTGATACACTTTCTTAAAAAGAAAAGGGAAAAGATGAGTTCTGGGCTGTATTTCAGTCCCATCAATGTCTATCAGCCCCATTAGCAGTTAATTCTCTGATCTCATATGTACTACTTAATATCTTTGTTGATCGGTTTCCACTTTTTTTGTAGAGGATATGAATACTGAATTTTATTAATTACTTAAAGCTGTATTAAACTCAATAAATGTTAGTTACTAGTTTTTATTAATCTCTTTTCTAATATATTTACTCTCCCATGTTCTAGAGTGATGTGAATTTCTTAAATTTCAAAAGAGGACAAGCAACAATATTAGTTACAATTGAAAAGGAGCCATATCTGCCTTCAATGAGGTTTGCTATCTATCAAAGTACTTGCTGGCCTTTGCCATGACTATATCTCAGCACTTAACAATCACAAATATTTTTTATCCTCCCATTACCTCTTTGAGATAGGGCAAGATTGGTCCTATCTGCAGTATTCAGGTGGAAAAGTGAGGTCCAGGTAAACTGAGATCAGAGTCACACCATGCACTCATACCTGATTTAAATGTGTCACAGATGTGTGCTAAGACCATCTAGACAGTGAGGGCTCTTATGCTTCTGCGAACAGCACAGATCACAAAGTCTAGGACAAAGTATGTGACAGCCAAGGACAAAGCCTTCTTGGTCAAGGATAACATACTTCCAGATAAAGCCTGAAAATTCTTAAGAAATGCCAAAAAACTGCAAGAGCAAAGCCACTTCCATTAATGCATTACTACAACAGTTCCTGGCTTTCAATGACTAAAACAAACCATCATCCACTGTGGCCTTGGAAGCACACCTGCTCTCAGAAGGTGGTGGAGGATGGAGGCTGGTGCCTTCCACCCCTTGGAGCCAACCGCTCACTGCAGCTGAGGTAGTTAACAGCCAAGATCATCCACTTTCCGTGTTTCACCTTTTATTCCCCTGAAGTCTTGTGCTAGCTGCCAGAGTCATTGTCCCAGGCCAGCTGCAGAGAGCACTTCTTCATATTGTTTAGGTAATAGGACAAAAATGTTTTATTTTTTCATTAACAAAAACTATGTGTCAGAGCAAGTTGTGTGACACTTTGTAAAACACCCTAACCTCCTCTGCTTCATCACCTTTGCCACATGTTCAGAAACATTGTCCATGCTGTTTGAATTCCCTAATCTAGTTCTCTCATCCTCCATCTGGGTTTGATCCAAAGCCTATGGTTTTAATCCACTGTCTTAAATACCCACTACATCAAGTTGCTGAATGGCTAAACACACATTATGAGTCTTAAAATTACAGGCTGAATATATCTATATTAAATGGACAAAAGCAAGGAAAAAAAAAAAGAATTTATGCTAAAAAGCAAATCATGTCTGAATCTCACTGCATGTGAATTTGCAGACTGCTTATCTCAGGACTGTGAAGAGTGGCTAAGCATTACACTGGAGGTTTCTCTTGGTTGTTAAAGACAGAATTAATCAAATACATTATTTCAAACACCAAATAGAAATTTAGCCTGAGATTCTGTGTTGCATATAGTCCTGCACCCATTCAACAGCTGCAAACTAAGCTTTCAGGTTGTTGGCACAAATTTTGTGAATAAAAGTTCAGTGATAAACTTGGTACTGGGTAGAACCTTTTTGTTTTAAAGTTCAACCAATCTATTCACACATGATAACAATGCAGAACATTTGTTTATTCTGAAACAACAAGCCACAAGTAGCTGGTATTTCAGTATTTTCAATGTGCATCTATAAGGATGTTTAAAATGCAAGGTCTTCCTGCAACATTAAAACAAGGAATGTATAAGGTTTATGTGTGCCTTGTTTGAAAGACTTTTTTTTCTTTTCTTTTTCCTTTTTTGAAGAAGCACAAAATGTCTGCCAAGCTTAAAAATAATATGGATCATGTTTCTGTGTCTATTAGGTGGTGCTTACTGGGCAGTCTGGCTCTTGTCAGTAATTCTTCAACTGCTTTGCTGCAGTGGAATTACTGAAGAGAGCTATGAGTTGGGGTTGGTGGGAGGGATTCTTTGTCCTAGCTGCATTTAAAATTACATCTAATCTTATCGTGGAGCTTGTCATTGTTTCTGGCTGCCCATAGCAGGTACAGTACCGCTTTTGTTCAAGTCTGTTGCTTTACCAAATAAAGGCAAGAATGCTTGCTTTTCTCATACAAGTAGTCCAATTGATTTCTGCAGGAATACTTGCATGAGTAAGGCAAACAGGATTTGGCAGTAAAATTGATTAAAAAGAATCTGAATACAATATTTTTCCAGAGGAAATACATGTTGATTGAAAAGTGTTTAAAGAGACAGGTAAAATGAACAGATATAATTAAAATTTAGATGTCAGGTATGTCTAAAGCAAGTGAAAGCAAGAAACAGTATGAAATAAATAACAAAATGAAAACACCAGCGAGATACTAAAAACTTTTCACTATTTATCAAAAATTAAAACCTTTTTCTCAAATGGCAGGGTTTTAATTAAAAGTTGGTTTTGAAACCTTTGAGTTTCAAAGCAGAATATCTGAAGAGATGCATAAATGTATAATGAGTATTTTCCCCAAACTCATCAGAAGTCCATGTGGTTTTGCTAAAAATTTTGAGCATCCCTGAGGTGTAAAATATTTCTTCAAGTGCTTGCATGTGGATTTTAATATTTGAGTTTTTATATTCATCTTAAATATTCTGGCATCCTAAGACTTTTGTTTGCCTCCCAAGGGAGGTGCATGCAAATACAAGCAGATCACAAAAAAAAAAAAAATGTATGCAGACATAATTAGTGTTTCTTGCACTGTCTTTCCAGTAGTGGATGCAGTTCCCTATCTCTTTTTTAATTCATCAGATATTTAATCTTTAAGGACTTGTTTCTTAGCTGGTATAATCTATTTTACTTAGCTGGAACTGCTGTGGGCTTACTAAGAAAATAGGTGTCATAAGTAGTATGTATGTCTTCATTTTAGAAACTTGCCCTGACCAGTACTGAGAAAATTATTGACACTGTAATACCAACACCAAAAGAAATAATACCAAGAACAGACCAACAGTGTCAATAAAAATTCCAAGTTAAATCAGACAGAAATAATTGGTATTAAGTTATAATGGAAACTCTATTCATGTCATTTTATAATTAAGATGCAAAAGGTAACTTGTTCAAGCAGGCTCCATTAAAATCATGAAAGAGATGGTGAATTAGTCTGAGTTGTTTGCAAAGGTGTAGCTCATCCCAACAAAAGTTATGGAGCATTTCAAAGTAACCTAGGAGGACCCAAAATCTAAAGAAGTTAACAGAATTGCAGAGTCCTGCATGTTGAGTAGTTTTTCTCAAAATTTTAACATGTGTATTTCATCGCAATTTAGTGATATGTCTCCTTAGAGATCAAAGTAAGCTCTAGGGCTCCTGAATGGCATAGTTAGGTGTCTTTGCAAATTGCTCAAAGTGCAGCACTGGTTATTGGCACAGCGGTTCTTACACTGGTGCAACAGGTTATTAAACATCATTGAAAATTGATGGAGCTTTTCTCACTCTTCAGGACCATTTCCATAAATTTAGATGCTTGTTTGAGACACTTGATTAGGAGCCTTGATTTCCTTTTAGTCAGAGTATAGAAAACTGTACCTATAAAGGTCTTCTCATCCAATTATAGGAGTCTATAATTGGATGGGTCTAATATCAAAGGCTTCAGTTATGAAGCTAAATTTCAGTGAAATTATTTCAATTTTTATTGACAAAAGAGAATAAAGAAACATGAACATATAGGAAGAAATGTTCAGAGATTGCAGCTGTTGAATTAGAAGAGGAAGTAGATAATTTGTGCATGACAACACAGACAATATTATAGGAGGAAAAGACAATGTATTTTTTCTCACAAGTACTTCCATAGTATTTGAATGATGTAGATAATGATCAGTAGACATATAAATTGTGTGGGCATGTTAAGTAACAATAATGATTTTGAAGGAACAATTTTTGTAAGACGTTGACAAAATAAATATCAAATTAAAAGACATACAGGATTAGACATTTATATGGATTATGGGAATTTCTGTAGCTATATCAGATAAAAAGAAGATGATAGTACATATAAATACCTGGATTTCATGGTATAAGACAACTACCACTTGACAAAAATGGGTTAATAGAGTCTACATCCAGTTGCTCAGGGAAATGATTTTTGCATATTACCAAAAAATAGAGCAAGTTAATATTTTGTGAAGCATTTACAATACTATGTTTGAAATGTTAGCACAGATTTCTTCACCTGACTCTTCACACTACCAGCTGATTCTAACTATGATAGAAGAATTGTGAGTTTACTCTGTTAACTGTACTGCTCTTCTAATATCTGACATGTACAAAGGTACTCAGATATAAAACAGTGACAGATTTGTTTCTGTTACTTCTGGCCTATAATTTTTTTCAATAAAGACAGAGAGACTGTGTTACTTGTATCCAATCTGATACCCAAGGTATCTTCAGATCAAAGATGGCTAGGTTATCACATGTTTAATTTGCCTGCACAAAACAATAAGAACACTAATTTTTACACAACATGCTAATTTTTCATGTTGTTTATTCAATCTTGGTACTAAGAGCGACTTTTAAGTAACTTCAGGTCTCAGTTTACACAACTTAATATCTAAGGCTGCAACTCTATTTAGGACAGAAGTTAGAACCTTAGTAAGCTGTGCGTAAAATATGTTCGGGTAACCATGAACTCAAAACTGTTCATGATTTATACAGCTGCTGAGCAGGTATGTCCAGAAAGCCAGTCTGTGACCCCCTGCTTTGCTTATTTATTGCACACTCACACTTCCTAACAAACCTATACAAGGACCCACTGCCAACTGCCAGTTTGTTATTTATATCCTCTCATTTAAAAGTTACCCAAACCTTTGGCTCACTGGGCCTAGAAAAATGCAGGAGAGTCTGAGGAACCTCAAGGGAACTTAACTTACAGACTTACACATCACCTACACGTTACGTTTGGCAGTGTCTCCTAGCATGATGTCAGAAAATGAGCCACAAAGAATTCATGCTACTATTTTGATGTCACAGGGCATTTACCAGGTGTTATTTTTGATAATGTGTCCAAAACAACCAAAGGGCATGAAGAATCCAGGATATTCTCCCACCAGTGGGTCTTGAAGCATTCTTAAAGTACTGCTCATTTCTGAAAAGGTGTGGTATAAAAATGACACCTCCTTATTTTGCACAGCTGTTCCTTATTTATAATGAGTTGACATCATACCTGCTGCCTGCAGAAACAAAATTTAAGCCTTACAGTGTTTTCTTTCTGTTGGTCTTGTGGAGCATGCACCGCAGAGAAGACGCTGCATCAACATTCCTTGCCACATTTCTAACTATATGCAAGTTTATCTGTTTGCATATGTCACCAAATACACAATCCAGGAATAAGGTAATATGGTAGTAAGTAATATGATTGAAGTCCTAATTTTACAACTAAACTGTAAGATTATTTCAGATGAAGTGTGAGGCAAAAACTATAACCTAGCTTGAGAACTACACATGCTGTTCTGCGTAACAGTGGAAAGCACCATACATGAAACACAGTTTTGGGAAGATAATTCATAATCACACATTCAAGAATTACTTTTTCTTAAACTTGACTGATGTGTGACAGGAACAATCTTATATTTCAGAAGAGCTGCATGCATCTGAAAGTCTTCAGTGCTAGGTAATTGGTCTTGTCCACCTTTTGCTTTTCTCTTTCTTTTTATATTAAATCAAGGATTTTATTAACAGAAACAAGCAGTTTTTCTTCATGCCAGGCAAGTCCCTGGAATGTGTTTTCATCAATTACACAAACATAGATACAAAATCTGCAGTTTAGTCTAATTAGTTCATGTTCTGTTACAGGCCTAGTAATTAGTAGCTACTTTTCTGATTGATATTTTCAAGATCCTTTTAATAATCATTATACAGAGCATTTAAGGTAGTGTTTAATAACACAAATCTATCATAGGCAATGTATTCCCACTGGTATTTAGGCTTATTGCCAACTTGCTTCCCCTCTACAATGCTGGCTTTGCACCAACAGAAAAGAAAAAAAAAAAAGAAGTTGATGTTTCAAAACCAGAATTGTATGTAACCCAGCATTATATGCAAAATGAATTGAAAGAAAATTTGTACTGACTTGTGAGTTTTGAAATTTAAGGGCTTCAAGTATCTGCAGGTGATTTTTGACATTCTCTCTATTTCATCTTTTTAATAATACATTTTGAATATTCAGTGGACAGTCAGATAAAAATCCTCTTAGCATAATATTTAAACCATGACTGGCACATGAAAAATATTGAACATAGACTTACAGGGAAAAAAAACATGTAGTTTTAACCATGTCAACACTCTTTGGGCATTGGAGAATCTTCAGGACCACTATTCTTGCTTCCTAAACTTTAACCTACCTCTACTCACACAGAGATTAGTAAAATGGAAGATATTACTGAAGAGCAAGAGTTGTAAATGAAATTAAATCAACTTGGACTAATACCCGTGGGCACAGATGGGTGCTCCAGATCGATGTCCTTTGTTGGCCAGAGGCACTGCCTGATACCAGGCAGACACACCTGGTGGCAGAGGGACACGCTGCAAAGCGCCCTGGACACCCACCCTCCACAATGCCCCACAGCCTCTGCTCCCACCTGCCCTTCACCTGCCTGCTCTTGGAGCCCACCAGCTTTGTGCTGCTCTCCAGGAGTCACTGCCTTCCCCTGGGTCCCCAGCAGCACAGCTGGCTGGGGCTGCCCTCTGTTTCCTGAAAAGGATCTTGTCTAGAAAACAAGAGTGAAACCTCTCTCCAGACTGACACCCAGGAGGAACAATTTGAAGACAGCTCAATTTACTCCACACTCGCACTCCACATGTCTTCAACTAGCAACAGTTCTTCTCTTAAAACATGTTGGGATATCAGGTTGTTCATGACCAATCTCCATGGACTACTCCATCTTTGAAGCCGGTGGCTACAAATTAAGCCAAAGGCATCAAGCAAAAAATGTTCCCAGGAGAAGGAACAAAGAACCCAGATTTAAAGGAAAATTATGTAGTGTCTCTCTCTCTTTTCTCTCTCTCTCTCTCTCTCCCCCTCTCTCTCTCTCTCTCTCTCTCTCTGAGTAGACCACTGCACCAATTCTGGTCCATCATACTCTAATGCCTTTTTTCAGTTAATACAATCATACTTGCCAGAAACATAAACAACAAAATATATGGGGAGGCAAAATGATACATTTTCATTTAGAGAATGGTACATTTATTTGTTTTAAAGTAAAATAACTTAAAATATGATTAAAATACAAATATTTACTTTTAACTCTATGTACAAGGTAGAGGATCTTAATGCAATTCCATATTCCGCTGGACACAAAATTTACAGGGGTCTGTTTGATTGCACACAGGTCTTTTCCTTGGAAAAGTCCATCTAAATGAATCATCAATGTTAGCAGTCAGAGTAGTGCAGGATGAGCAGCTGCCATAAACCCAATAGTATTGAAAATTTGAGGGCTCTGCCTACACTATAGCATGTACTTTAGTAAAGTACACAGCCGTCCTTCTTTGAAGCTTAACAAGACAAGAAAAAATCCAAATTATCCAGTTTCCTCCATCAAACTATTTTTTTCATCTTTGGCATTCTAAAACTTTTTGGGTTTTCTTAGTTCTCTGCGTGCATAACTGGTTGTAAAAAAACTTATCTTCTGTGAGACTACATGTATAGGAGACCTTTACTATGAAGGATTGCATATCATGACAGAATATTAATGGTTCCTCTTTTTCCAAATTCAGGCTAGTAATAACTCTGCTTTACATAATATCAAATAAAGATATCAGCAAAGCTGAGATCTACTTTGGGAGGGCGCAATAAGGCGTGACTGACCCACCCTTCCCAAAATCACCATGGAAATGCAAGCAATGGCTTTCTCAACATCTTCCCCCAGGTCCTGGGCAGACTTGGCCCAGAACTGTGGGAAACGTATTTTACAATATTGTACTGCAGCAGAGCATGGAACAGTAGTGCTTTCAAACTGTAGCAGCTTGATCCCAGGCAATACCGGGAAAAGGATTTGATGAAACAAGGTTTTGTCTGGTGGTAGTCACCAATTTGATGAGTGCTGAACATGGAATTCTCCAAGGCTCCAGGCCAGAATCATGCCTGATGGAACTAGTGGGCACAGTGTGCCCACAGCCTTTCACAGCAGCCTGTCAGCTGCAAATACCAACTAGGTAAAAATAAAAGTCTGCAAACACAGACATTCCACAAGACATGGAAAATCAGTTTTAAAAAACAGAGTGTACAGCTAGAAAATTTTAGAATATTTAGACTCAGAACATGTTTGTAAAGTATACATTCATATTTTACAATTACTTCTTGCTGCTTCTGGGGTGTTTCTTAATTTACCAGTGAATCATTGCCAATGATTCCCTTGTCCTGAGTGCCATACAAGCCTCTTCATTTCTATGTTGAGCTCAGGCATATGTGTCTTCCTAGTAGAAATCTTAACAAACTAAAGAGACTTTGAGCCTGAAAATCTGCTTTTACTGTCCATCTGGGAGTTAGTTTAGGCTCACATATGTAGTGTTATGGTATTGCAGGATTAGATTTTTGACTCTTCAAAGTTTTACATATCAGCCCCTTTTCAATGTCTGAATTTGTCATATTTTAGAGGGTTGAATAATTGGAAAATCAGCTTGATAGATGGAAGTGTTTGGGGAAACAGAATAGTTTGCTTCTTTCGGTATGAACATCTGTAATAGAATAGAGGAGAATATGAGTTCTATGGCACTGCAGGTCCTTCTTGCTCAGGCAACTCCTAGCGAAATGGGTCAGATTTATTTTTTTCTTTATTTGTTTCTGTAATCGAATAGATGTGTTCTCTGGCTGTTCCAGTCTTTTACATATTCCTTCCTCTGATTACAGGTATCTTTTTTAGGGAGTGGTCCTGAGTTTTTCAGTATCAGTGGCTTTGTATGGTTTTCTTTTTATTTTCTCTTGAAACAGTAGTACAGACCAGTTCACTGAGAATGAGTTTGAATGTTATAACATAGTATATGTCTATTACATGCAAGCAAGACATAGTGTCTAATAAAACATGAACAAAGTTGTCTCCATCCTGCTTCAAATCTGATGGATATAGGGATTTTTCCCCTGAGTGTCTACACCTACAGTTATCTCCTAAAGAGACAACAGCAGATCAACCTCTTCTAATAACTTGAATCATTACTATAAACCAGCATTTTTTGCACATTTTAGTTTTCCCTCAATCTTCTAGTTTGGTTCTTAAACCATGGCCATATCCAGCTGTGAGCCTTGTTTTGAGGATTGCTTAATTTAGTTTGAATGAGATCAGCTTGATGAAAATTGCTTCAGGCCTAGAAACATTTTTGTTAATCACAGAAGTTGTAAGTTCCCATCATAGCTATATGCACATCATTAATTGTGGGTTTGCATTCTTTTAAAGTCGACCTAATTGCTTCCTACCTCTACTGCAAATTGTGTAAGTGTCATAACAATAAGAAAAATGTTAGTCTGGGCTCCAGAGGGTTCAGTATGAATGAAAAACTCAGTCAGTTGAATTCACTATCTTCCATAGTATTGATACACTGGAGTACTGCAGTTTATGCTCATGCTGCAGCTAACATACATCATGTATTTCAGTGGCCTTTCTAGCTTTCCCACTCACTAAAATCTAACAGCCTCCAGCCCTTTTGACTGCAATTCCTTCTTTGTTGGAAGTGATCCTCACTTGAGTCTGAAGATAGCCTGAAACAGTGGCTCAGAAATGTGACTTTTCCTAGCCTTGAGTATGCTTGTACTGTGCTTGAGGCACAACCATAACACTTTAATGTCACCCTAATTGTTGAATGACTGTGCACTACTTTTGTGCCTAGAGTGGCCTGGGATTAAATTCTGAGTTGAAAAAAATAATATTATTTTTTATACTGAGGTGTCTAAAAAAAAAAAAAAAAGGAGATTCACAAAATCATGCAATTAAATTGGGAGAGGATAGGAAATAAAAAGATGAAAAGGCCCCAAAAGTTTTCCGTCTTTTTTTTTTTTTTTAATATAAGAGAAAGATACGTTTATCTAAATTTAGAAAAAAAAATAAAAATACAGATAAATAGCATTTGAATTTACCTACTTCAAAAAGGAAACTGCATCTCAAAAAACAGCAGCAGGGCAGTGAACTTCTGTACTGAATCCAGCTAGTTTATCCAGACTGTGGTTCTCCCCCTTAATGCCTTCTTTCACAGCATGTCCTGCATGTTCACCCTCTGTTGGTTTCATTCCCAATGATTTACATATCCTTCTTTTGTCAAATGACTAGCATTACATCCATCACGTAACCAAATACAGGTATCCCTCACTATTATCACAGAATAGATATGCTTCTAGTCAGAGGCTAGGGGCAATACATCAATGAAAAAGGGTAGAGCCCAATCAGATTATTGCCCCTGTTTTATAAAAAGTGGCTAGTTATTTCCCCATGTGGGTATGGACTTAAGAAGAACAGCAGTTATAGAAGCCTGGATTTCTGCCATAATCAATGAATAACCATTTAGTGTAAAATCTCACCGTTTCCTCTAAATTAGACTAACCTTCCATTGTTTTAAAATTCAGCCATCATGAGACAGTAATAGCCAGTTAATTTCACTTGCTGGGTTGATAATTCATACATAATATAGCTGCTAATTGGGCAAGTGAAAGCACTGTTGCTGATATTGTGCACACACCTCTTTATCTCCTTTGATTCCTTTGTGTTTCATCATCATTGAAGATTTTTTTCCAACTCCATGTTTCATAACAGGAAGAAGTGAGCTGAAGAGCTATAATGATTTCCATCTAAACTACTCTTTTTTTGTCTGCACTACAAATACTAACATCCCTTTGCCAACATTTGCTTAGGCATTTTTCAAATGAAAGGAAATTATGGGAGTGAGAATACAAAAAAGAAGCAAGATCTTCTTTTTACCATAAAGTGTGCATTGGAAATGAGTGAGTTTCCTACTGTTCATATATTTGAACAGTAGGAGACAATGAATGCCCTAAGAACATATATTTGAACAGTAGGAGACAATGAATGCCCTAAGGATTGTCTCCTGCCTGGTGATACAGTAGAGCAATCAGAAGACAGAAGGCTGTTTGCCTTTTGGAAGGAAAAAAAATCAGCCCTTCTTGAGAGCCAGTGGCAAAATTCTTTATTTTCGTCTCTCCTGTGATGTTTCCTGACCTCATTCGACTTTTAAAGTTATATACAGCTATCTTTTCCTCTGTGCTTTCTGGTCCTGTGGTTTTCCCTGGAATGTGTAGAATTCCCAAAGACAAATTCTTGCAACAGGGTCTGTCAGTTCTACTACATTTGGAAAAAAATATATTTTTTTACAGATTTGGTTTTTAACTACACACAGTATTTGCTAATATGAACTTTTTGATGAACAAAGTGAAATCTAAGTGTCTCAAGTAATTACTTACTTTTAAAAATCACAAATACAGTTAGTTTCTTTCTGTTCATCTTCTAGTTTCTAAATAATTTCCAATGTTCCTATAACATGCTTTGTTTTGTTGGGTTTTTTTCCTACAGCCACAGGAAACTAGAGCTTTTAGGATGATTTGTTCAACTGATTGACTGGCTGAAGGATAAATACTCTAGAGAAATAGTATAAAGCACTTGTGGTTTAAGAAAAAACTTCAAATATTGCCAAACATGGTATTGCTGTAAGATTAGTGTAAGTCCACCCCTGAAGTTCCTAAAACTTCTATTAATTTAAGTGCTGCTCGTTTTGGTTCCAAGCAACAGCATTTTAAACAGACAACATATTAAAATTGGGCTGATAGTCCTTTAATAATCAGGTAGTGGTAAACATTCAAATCTTTAAAATAAAGTTAGCATGTTCTGCTCTGCAGAGAGACTGAGGGTAAATTTAATAGAAAAAGTGGATTCTTCAGCCAGAGCTCAGATAATTTTGCAGACTCTGCTTATGACACCACTGTGGTACCGTGCCTCACAAACAGTTGCTGAAGCCATGAGTGAAATCCCATTTCAAGCAAAGGAACATCACAAAACCAGGATGGCTTTGGCCTTGTGTAAGGGTTAAATGTAACACTCTGAGCAAATTGCCCAGAGATATATATATTCCTCCTTAAAAAAAAAAAAAAAAAAAAAAAAAAGCAGGTAAAATAGACATAAAGTTCTTAGGGAAAAAAAAAAAAAAAAAAAAAAAGGGAAAGAAAAAGAGGAACCAAATAAATCAAAGGAAGAAATACCTCCTAATCTATGCAAATGTAGAATTTGCTTTTCTTTCTCAGCTTGATTTTTTTGCTATGAAATCCTGTTATAATCTCATCTTTACACAATATTTATGGTATTTTGTGCAATTAAGTAAATACGTTTTTCAAAATTAAAATTTACAAAAGAGGTAAAAATAATAAACCCCTAATCTAATAAAACAAAAATCTAAAAAAAAAGCCAAAAACAAAAATAAAACAAAAAACCAAACAAGCAAAAAACCAAGACCAAAAACAAAAACAAAAAAAGCCCAAACCCTAAGCACCCACAGTGCAACACTGAAACCAGGAAATAATCTGGGCATGTTTTCTAAAAGGAATGGTTGTTTTGTTAACTTCTCTCAAAAATTTATTTTTCTTTAATTCACCTTAAACTAAGGAAGAAATAACCATAACAAAAGTTTAACTGAGATTCTACAATTCTCAACTCTCACCTTGTCCAGAAATTAATTGAACAATATTTAGTAAAAGACAAAAAAAAAAACACAAAAGGGACCAAAAGTTCTCCCCCAAGCCTTAACAGCTTGGTGGGCCTCAGCAGGTAAGGTTAATTTCTGTAGTAAATGGATGATAAACAAATTAAATAATTGGCATAATGCCCAACCACCTCTGATTCACCAACAAAATGGTTCTTTGTAAGGGGACCAGCTGGGAAAAACAAGTGGAAAGAAGGTAGGGTGAGATCTGAGATTCTGCCCCTGAACCATGCAGGATCTGTTTTCCATCATGCATTCTCATCAGGAAGGAATATTTAAAACTTTTTGCAGTCCTATGCATATTCATACTTTTATGCTGTACCTATTCATTCATGTATTCTACTCTAATTATTGGTTCACTGCCACTTCAGGAAGGTTTTCCAGGCATCAGCCCAGGTGTATTTTGCTTTAAATATTCTATCAAATTATTTGCTCACAAACAATCTGTATACAAAAATAAATACAAGGATTTAATTTTCAGTTGCAAAAAAGCAGGTACATAAGAAAACCTATCCATCATGGTGCAGATTTCACTATGTTTGCATGGCCTGAAGCAGCCAGTTTGAACTCATATACACGCATCCTGTTTTAATTCTGGTCATCTTTCAGTACAGAAATGACTGAGGCATCTATATCACATGGAGGTTAAATCCCTTACAGGTTATTTCAATATTCTTTATCTTTTTCAATAATCTTAGTTTAAACAAGGTTGAGCAAAAGGAATTAATTTTCTCTACCAGAATCAAACACCTAATTAGGTGTAAATCTCAATGAATTAAAACCTGGTGTCATATCTGTTATGGCAAACACAGCTTATGTTTCATATTTTTTTCAACAGCAGAAAAAACAGGACTTGAAATTTTGTCTACCATCTAATAGCTATGAGACAGCAAATTGCCCTGGAGTACTATGGACTTTGCAGCAGTAAAGGCCAGCAGCATCCTGTGGTGCATCAGCAGGAGAAGTAATATCATTTTTCCACTCTCCTCAGCATTTTTTAGCCCACACCTGGAAAAAATATTCAGCTTTTATCCCCAAATTCAGGAGAAGTGTCAAAAAATTGAGAAGGTCCAATGGAAGGCCACCAAAATGGTTACAACATTGGAGAACTTCACATATAAAGAAATATTGATGGAATTCAATTTATTCAACCTAGGAGGCTCAGGAGGAACTTAACCACACTCTACCAATACCATGTGTATATTTATGAAGAAGGAGAAAGTACTCTCCTTACAAAGAAGCCTGGCAACAAGACAAAGAGAACAACTTGCTTCATAAGAAATTCTCCTTGGATGTACGAAAAATATTCCTCACTGTGAGAACAACTGAACATTGCCCAAAGAAGTGGTGGAAATTCCCATGCATGAAGCATTGAATACATGGCTTAACAAGGTCATAGAAAACTTTGTCTAAAATTTGCATTCAATAGAAGCTTGAACCAGGTTCCCTGACGTACCTTTCAGCCTTTTAATTAACAATTTCTGAATTATTTAGTTTTTCTTTGTTGGTATTCTTGCTCTATCTTTTCCCTAAAACTACTCATACTTTCTAAAATTAAAAAAAAAAAAAAATAAGTACACAGAAAGAAAATGTGTATGGTGTGTTGATACTCAGTCCCTCTATTGGATTTGAAAGAACATGAGAGGGATATGTGAAAGAAAAATGAGAATGTGCCCTTTATCTGACTCAACTGTTCATGTAATTTCCACAGGAGAAACATATAATGAGGTTTTGAATTTAAGCTACTCTGCCTCTGGGTTCTCCCCTCCAGTTATCAGGCTGAAACTTGAGTCACATTACACTTATACAAGAGTGGGATTACATTCCCCTAATGGGGTAGGATTAAGCCAAAGGAGGTGGAACAGCTTTCAAAGGAGCAACTTCAACACAGGGGGCCAAATTCTACTCTCAATTACACACATGTGACTGTCACAGTGATTTCAATGGGGATACTCAGGTGTAACCAGAGGTAGAATGCCTTTGTGACATGGAGCAGATGTGAAAAATCCAAGTGTAGGCTAACCACGAGTATCTAACTTTCAAACAGTCACTGTATTGTGGCTGGCAAGCAATGGAGCTTTAAATAGGATCACGATCTACTGCACTCAAATGTAAAACTTCCTTCCATACTGAATTCCTCTTCAGCCGCTTCCAACTGCTATAAAGTACAGTTAAAGTTGAGTAACAGATACTGAAGAATAAAGGTGAGATTCTGGAAGGTGAGATTCTCTTCTCAAAGACCTTACAACTTTTCTGCTTGCTGAACCATTTGTCTTGCCTCCAGTAATACATCACCTGTAGTGTCAGGCTGTGATCAGAGCTGCTTTATATCCCTCTTTTTTTAATTCTTGCAATTTTAAAAGTCAATGTCTCACTTTTTCTTAGAGGATTTTTTCACTTACCTGTGCATTTCTGATTCAATGTAAATTAGCAAGTGCAATAAAACAGTAATGAAAGTTCTGGCTTTGAAAGATTTATGTAGGTAAAAGAGATTTTAACATGACTCACAATATGGATCCCTCATTTGAAACATACTGGACAAACTTTGCAGTAAATTTCATCAGTGTTTGTAGAAGAATATAAATTCAACAATCTTAATTCAGACCAGCAATTTGCCAGAGTGCTAATGAATTGTATCATAAGTGGCTGATGTATAGGCATATTGAAGGGAAGGGAGAAATATCAGTAGAAAAGCAAATTGCTGACTGGAACATTGCTGTCCAACCTGTCTGCCTAGGATCATCTCATCTGATGTAAAAGATACCAACACATGCAGAGACTCTCGCTATATTGCTCGTGCTATGTAACCATACGAATAATCCTGACAGAATGAATCACGCCATGGACAGCACAGCTGCCTGTCACCCAAGAGGGTGAATCACAAGGCTTTGACTGCCTACAGGAGCTGCCCAGCCACCAGAGAGAGAGCACACTGAGACCTCACTCATGGGCATACTGCAGACCACGGGAGACAGAAAGGGGAAGGGCAACGAGAACTAATCTGGCAGTAAAGTAGGGATTTTTTCTAAATCAAAATTTAAATCCAGGTAACCCATGTTACCTTGTATTAAAGCTTTTGTTCATTACAGAAATTATTCTCATTGCATATTTTGTTTCCCTGAGAAACATTCCTATAGCTCTTTAATCAAGTGATTTCACTACCACTTTTTGTGAACTGACTGCATCAACCTCCTCAGCCTAGTACTGAAAATCAGAAAGGTAAGAACAGAATCCAAAATTGGGAATATAAATACACATCACTGAGAGATCTAAAAATTGTTATGCTCAAACCCATATTTGGATCATATTCTTTAAAAGTCAGAAAAGGGCTGCCTCTAGTAATGCTGTGGTTCTATAATTTTCATGAGTCTCCAGTGACAAGCTTCATCTTTCACTATGTGTTAGCCACCTCAACATTGCATATCTTCTCAAAATCATCCAGGAGAGGAGTCAAGGCAAGTCAATTAAAACTGGAATGTTGAGACATGACAAGAGAAGACCTCTAGGTTTATGCTGAAGTATCTTGTCAGAGGAGCCAGACTGGAACCTTGAAACTGTCCAATACAGCCCAACTTACATCATCAAATGAAGGATAAATCATTTATCTGAGGAGCCAGACTGGGACCTAGAAACTGTCCAATACAGCCCAACTTACATCATCAAATGAAGGATAAATCATTTATCTGAAAAAAAACCAAAAGATTGCCTCTTCACTGTATTTGGCAGAACATGAGAGGAACTATGCAGCTGCTTCAGGAAAGCCAGAAAGACTAAGCTGTCTCTTTTTTAGGTTGTGACACAGCTGGTCAGATGCTCCTGAATTTCACTAACTTTTACTGACACCATCTAAAACTGCCTCACTGCTATCATACAGAGAAAGTACTACATCCTTTCACCCACATCTCTGTAGCATGTCATAGATTCAAATTCTGATTTTCCTTCTAAGTAACAACAGAAAATTAATGCTGAATGATCAGTCTACTTGATAAGAAAAATAGCACAAGTGGTTAAGTAGAATATAAGTCAATCATCTCTAGGGGAACCAGACAATACCTACACAAATAATGTATTTATTATAATGCAGAGAAAAATAATTGAGAAAATTGTTTTGCAATTAATTTTTGAGTAGTATTCATCTTAACCCTACTTCACACAGCTGTCACTAAAATTTTCTATACCTGACTGCCCTTTACCATTGTGATTAATGCTAATAAAAAAATCTAGTGGTATTTTATAACGTTGTCAAAAAAAAACCCCAAACCTTCACAGAGCAAGTGGGTTTTGCAGCACAGACTTAGAGTCATAAATATTACTGATTATTAAAGTGTGGCTCCTGTGATATAATTACTCTTCCCACTGTTTTATTCATTTGGGCCTTGATTGTGAATGGATGGAGTTAGACACAAAGATGTACGCATGTCTTTTTGGAAAATACTGAATAAACAAATCTCAGTGACATTTAAAATGTGTAAGAATCATTAATACCTTCATAGATTTAAACCAAAAAAAAACCAACATAGACATTATTTTTGTATTTTTCTTTGAAACCAATTTAAATCATGTCTTGTCATGGAATTTTCTCTGTATTTTCTAAGAAATGTGTAATTTCTCTCAAATAATGATTTGAGAATAATTTTCTTCTCAGAAGAGGACAGGAAAAATCATAAACTCCAGGTTCATGAAAGATTTTGCTTATGAGAGGACTTGAAAAGTAAAATATTGAGCAATGAAGAAGAAAAGAATTTATGGAGATAGCATTTCTACAATCTGTTTATTCTGCATCTTTGAGTCAGATGGTGGAGCAGTCCCGTTCTTCAGTATGTTCTTAGATAGCCCCTATTAGTTTCTGCAACTCCATGAAAAGGGGCAGATATTAGTCTACAGTTTTATTTTTGTATTATAATTGAATTCAAAGGTAGAAAACCTGTGATATTTAGTCAAGTTATGTCAGTGGCACATATGATCTGTGGTCATATTGGCTTAGAAGTTTTACTAAAACAGAAGAAAAGCAAAGGAAACATTTTCATCGGAGTAGTTATTTTGTGATATTAATTTAGTAATAGTTAAAAGACAGTATCTAAACTGTTAGTTTTGAATATTTCATGTTTTCTTCAGAAAACTACAAAATTATTCCAGGTATGTCAAAACCCAAAAGACCAAAAAGAGGATAATGGGGATTTTTGAGACAAGAAGGAATAGCTTTAAAAAATCATATAGAGACATAACATGACTTGGGACTAGAGAAAATTGTCTGCTATAGAGATATTTTATTTTATTAGGTAAAATGGTGTACTTGAAGAGTGCTGCCATAATAGATTTCTCTACTGCTTTGGTGTTTCTACAAAAGAAATGTTTCTTTCAGAAGGTTGACCAGTGATTGCAAAGTCGTGGAGAGAATAATGCAAGTACTGAAGCAGGGTACATAGACAAATTTTGGTCAAAAGCTGACATAGAAATGGGAGACCTAAGGAATTCCATCCCTGTTTCTAGGTCAGTTGCCCGCTCATTTTAACAACATCAGGACATGTGTGTTGATACTGCACTTCTGCCTAGTTTCCTTATGTACATGGAGAGCACATCCACCTCTACCAGGAGAACACCAGAATAAGGAGAAAATGCCATTAATGCCATTACCCTGGCTATTAAAAAGTGATACATTCAAAAGGCTGAGTTTGGTAGAAAAAAAACAAAAACTCACATCAATACCACCAAACTGTTCTCAGTATATCTGTAAAGTGTCTGTGTGGTTTATAATGATAGTGGCTTCTTGTAAATATTTTACTAGTTGAGTTCTAAATGTTATTATATAGGTTTTCTTTTTTCTCCAGTGAGAATAGGAGTGGAAATGCAGTTTTCATTTGAAATTGTCACTTGTCCTAATGTTTTCTTGCTGCAGTGCATGAGAACATATTTTTGTAGTTAGCACAGCAAAATTCCAGGCTGGAAGTAGTACAACATGATGGTCAAGAGATCAGATCCCACATCTTGTGTTTCACTCTTCTTGAAATTATTTTTAATCCAATCATTTATCATTTACTTGTCTTGGAGCAATAGAGTATTTTTTTTTTTTTTTGTGACAAAACCAATCCCAGCTTTTCTATTTTCAGAATCCTAGCAGGTTATGCCAATTCAGTTCATGCCTAAGTTAATATATTTGGACAAAATCCTGAATGATAAGAAGGAGGCGTTGCCCTTATCAAGGTTTTTGAAATACAGTTTCCTTAGGAATGACCTTCACTAAGGTTACATTCTGTGCATACAAAGAGCAGAGTCATTAATAAATTATATACAATGTAGGACTTGAAAAATACATACGAGGTAGACAAGGCTTTGTAGTCTGAAAGAGCTGCATGAAACTGTTAATATATGATGTGACATGAAATAAAAGTAACTGATCATACAATAAGTGTTTCTAGAAAATCCAGTACCATTTGAATGGAAATGAAAATCAAAGGGGGAACTTAGCATAATAATGTTATCTACAGCTTTTATCAAACATTAGAAATAAAGGTAGCAAAGTTGTTCAGAGTTAGCAAAAGGAGAGATTATAGCAAATTTTGAATGCCAAATCCTTTTGACATGGAGAATTCAAACTAACTACAGCTTCAAGGATAGTAGATGAGAATGGTAATTCATACAGGTAATATAGGTAAATCCATCTTAAAAATATTCAAATAATTATTAAGATGGTTGTTTAAAATGTTACAACATTATCAGTCACTTGAAAAGATTCAGACATTTTACTACACAGAAATATTAAACTTAGTTTCAAACAGAATGTTTAATCTCTGATAACATTTGTATAGTTTATTGGGAACAAACAAACTGGTATTGTTTGAGCTGAAAAAGGGGAGAACTCAGTCTTTCAAGAAGGACTTCAAGGAGGTCAAGAACCATCACCTCCGGTGAAAGAAATGCAGGGGATGTCAAGTACATTCACATCTGAACAAACGAGTCAAAACTTTATTTTAATAAGGAGGACAAAGGCTAGAAATTGCAAGGATTCAATCATCCTGAGATTGAAGTCAGTAAAATTAAATTCTATGCTGTTCAATGAGACAAGACTGAGTCCCGATCAAAAACTACAGCATCACATCTGACAAGATACTTTTATCCTGTCTCTAGCAAAAGCATAAGAAAACAAGATGCATACAGACTGACCCATCCCTGATAGAGCCTTCTAGAGGCTGACACTGATTTTATTCCTTAGGCAACCTATTTACCTCTCAGTAGCCATTAAAACTTGTGACAGTCAGCACCTCAGTGTTAATAATTATATGTTGCCTGAAAATATGCTACTTATTATTTGCTTTTATATCTGCTGCCTGATAAATTGGAGTAGCTCAAATAATAAATAGATATTTTATTCTTTGTCTTTGACTTATCCAATATCATGGCTAGCCAAATCTGGCAGATTAAGAAATGGTTAGATGGGTGGTGCTATTGTGAGGGTTTTGGTTACTTAGATCATGGGACATGTTTTGGGAAGCCTTATCTACCAGGGGCTTAGGGTGCCCACATGACAAAGAAAGGGAAAATCATCTTTTGTCAGGGAATTTCCAGGCTGATGATAAACTAATTTTGTTGGGGGGGGACACCTATCCATCCCAATCCAATCAGTCAGATGCCATCACCTCTAATGGATGTCAGGAGCAGTTCAAAGATATTTCAGCTGATTCAGACAGTGAGTCAGCATTATAAGATGGTTCAGATGCCTCTACACAAACACACTATAGGGAACAAGAAAAATCAGACACTTGCACATGCCTGTGTGGATATGATACCACTGGCATCACAAAGACATGATGGGATGGCTCCTATTACTACAGTATTGTCATGAAAAGCTTTTTAGGAAAGAAAGGCTAGGGAGATGAGGACGGGGCATAACACTCTATGTCAATGACTGGCTGGGAGAGTATGGAACTCTGCCTGCAGTGGATAAGGAGTCAACCAGAAGCTTGTAGGTCAAGATGAAAGGGAGTACGGGGACAGAGGATGTCATAGTGGGGGTTCTGCTACAATCCTCCAATCAGGAAGATGGTGTGGATGAAGCCCTCTATAGGCAGATAGAGGCAGTCTCACATTCCCAAACCCCTAGTCCTCATGGGGGTCTTCAACTACCTCAGTATCTGTTGGGGGAGCAACACAGAAGGGCATAAGCAATCTAGGAGGTTCCTGCAGTATGTTGATGACAACTTCACCACAGACATGATAAAGGAGCCAACAAGAAGAGGTGAGATTCTGGATCTTGTGCTCAGCAAGAGGGAGGAGCTGGTGGGCAAGGTGATGCCCCAATAGAGCCTTGGCTGCAATGATCACCGTGTGGTAGAGTTCAAGATCCTCATGGCAGTGAAGAGATCACACAGCAAGCTAACTGCCCTGAACTTCAGCAGAGCAGACTTTGGTCTCTTTAAGGACCTAGTCGTAGAGTTCCAGGGGACAGAGCCCTGGAGGGCCAAGGGACCCAAGAATGTTGTCTAATCTTTAGGGAACCCGTCCAAGTTCAAGAACAATGCATCCTGACAAGGAAGAAATGAGGCAAAAATGCCAGGAGGCCCCCATGGATGGATAAGGAGCTGTTAAGCAAACTCAGAGGGGAAAAAAAGAGAACTTGCAGAAGGTGGAAACACAGTAGGTGGCCTGGGAGGAACAAAGGGAAATTGTATGGGAAGCTAAGAATAAGGTTAGGAAAGCTAAGGTCCAGATAGAATTGAGTCTGGCCAGGTATGACCACAGGAAGGGCTTCTTAGGTATCTTGCAAACAAAAGAAAGACTAGGGATAATGTGGGGCCATGCTGGAAAGAAACAAGCGACAGGGCTATTCTGCATAAGTAGAAAGCTGAGGTTCTCAATAACTTCTGTGCCTCAGTATTCAATGGCAAGTGCTTCAGCCACATTACTCAACCTAAGAAAAGCAAATGCAGACACTGGAAGACCCTTAGGCACTGTAAGAGAGGACCAGGTCCAAGATCATCTAAGGAGACTGAATGTGCCCAAGTCCAACAAGATTCATCCACAGGTCTTGAGAAAACCAGCAGATGACATTGCCAAGACACTACACCATTTTTGAAAAAATGTGGCAGTCAGATGAAGTTTTTCCAATGGAAAGGGGGAAATATAGACCTCTTTCTTCAAAAGGGGAAAGTGGAAGACCCAGGGTACTACAGACCAGTTAGTCTCACCTCTGTGCCAGGAAAGATCATGAAGCAGATTCTCCTGGGAACTATGCTAAAACAGATGGGAAAATAAAATGATGGTGATTGGGAACAGCCAACATGGCTTTACTAAGGACAGATTTGGTGATCTTCTATGATGGAGTGCTGCAGCTTTGGTAGACAGAGTGGGAGCAACTCACATAATCTACTTGTGCAAATCATTCGACACAGTCCCTCATGCCATCGTTGTCTTTATATTGGAGAGACATGGATTTGATGGATGGACCACTATGGATAAAGAGCTGGCTGGATGGCCACACACAAAGAGTTGTGGTCATAGCTCCTTGTCCACATGGAGACCAGTGATGAGTGGTGTCCCTCAGGGGTCAGTCCTGGCACTGATACTGCTCCACACCTTTGTCAGTGACGTGGACAGTGGGATCGAGGGCAGTCTCAGCAAGTTTGCTGATGACACTGAGCTGGGTGGGGCAATCGACACAGGGGAGGGAAGGGATGACATCCACAGGGACCTGGACAGGCTTGAGAGGTGGGACCATGCAAACCTCAGGGAGTTCAGCAAGGCCAAGTGCAAGGTCCTACACCTGCACTGGGGCAGTCCCAGACACACCCACAGGCTGGGCAGAGAAGTGACTGAGAGCAGCCCTGTGGGGAAGGACTTGGGGGTAGTGGCTGATGAAAAACTCACCATGAGCCTGCAGTGAGTGCTCCCAGCCCAGAAAACCAAGAGAGTCCTGCATCCAAAGGAGTGTGGCCAGCAGGTCAAGGGAAGGGATTCCACACTCCTATTCTCCTCCTGTGAAACCCCACCAGGGGCACTGTTTCCAGCCCTGGGGTCCCCAGCATAAGATATGGAACTGCTGGAACAAGTTCAATCAGAGGGCCAAGAGAGGAGGGTCAGTGTCCTTGATAAGGGCAATAACACATCTCCCCTAAAAAGACAGGCTGAGAAATTTGAGGCTATTCAGTCTGCATAAGAGGTTGTGTGGAGACTTCATAGCAGCCTGCCAGTATCTGAAGAGGGCCTACAGGGAAGCTGGAGAGGGACTCTTTGTCAGGAACTGCAGTTGATAGAGCAAGTATCACAGGCCTCAAAATGAAAGAAGAAAAACTTAGGTTAGATATTTAGGAGACATTCTTTACTGCAAGGTTGGTGAGGCACTGGAAGAGGTTGCCCAGAAAAACTGTCGATGCCTCATCCCTCACAATATTGAAGACCAGGTTGGATGGGGCATTGAGTGGGAAGTGCCCCTGTCTCTGATAGGAGGGCTGAAACCAGATGCAACCAGGATTATTTGGGCCAATTATTTTATGGTGGAAGAGCTTTCACTTTCTTCTGTAAGAATATTTAGGATCTATTGTCTTTATTGAGGTAAATTTCTTTTCCCTCTAAAAATATGTTGGGTTTTTACCACAGACTTTTCATAATTTACTGTTTATTTTACACACAGTACTGTAGTTTAAAGTAAAAGGACTATTAAGTAAAGTGTGGTTCTTTACTAAAACTGCAGGATACAGAAACATAGGCACAGAACCTGTGTATCTGCTAAGAATACACATGTACTCTACTTTTACAGGTATTTCCAAAGAGAAAAAAAAAATGCTATTTTCAGTTTTGCAAGAGATTTGGTGCAGCACAGGCTTGTGCTCAGTTATGTCTTCCTCAGAAACACCGAGTAGGTCCTATTTCCAGTGAGGTATTGTGTAAGATCATGTTTATAATTCATCAACCAATGGTGGTCAGTCAGTCCTTTGTTGCTCTTGTTTAGAGCAATTGCTTATGTCAGGCCTCAGTGCCCATGCAGATGGCAGCAGTTTGCTGAGGATGTATGAGGTAACAGTAACTGGCCATGTCAGTGTGAGGCTGCTCTCTTTCAGTGACTTTCTTACTGTTTCCTTACCTGTTCTGGGACTCACCAGAAGATGTATTCTGCTGCTGCTGCTGCTGCTGCTGTCGCCATATGAAGCTTAAGCATGATTTCTGCCTTCTGCAGAGGCAGACAAATGCTGCTTTTGAGGAAAACAGCACACTGACTTACTTAACGAAATTAAAGTCTCCATGGGTATTTGTTTTACATTAAACATTCTTACAAAAATGACTGCATCAAATAGTTATGGGATACTTCAGGGTCAAATTCTGGTTTATACCCATCAAATTGTATTCATACCAGTGAAATTAAGCAGTATAAAAGTGCGAGTAGTAAGTCACCATCTGTTTCTATATCCCGAGACATAAAAAAACTTGATTGTGTAGTTATATTTAAAATACATAATGTTAGTCTGCACATTTGAGTAAACTTGCAGTCTAGCATATCATGACAAAGAATTAATAGTGTGATAACACTGGTATATGATAGAAGCACTGTAAGTACTTTTTACTAAGCAAACATTGTCTTTAAATGGGAGCACATAAGCTAGCTGAAAGAAGAAACAGTTAGATATTTATTTAATATCAAAAAGCAGGAAAAGCATGCTTAAGTCCACAACAGCCTTGCAGCTTGGGTGGGTTTCACTTGATCCTTAGAAAAGTATACAAAGCCTTATACTCTGATCTTCTGCTGTATAATGCTATACCAAGTAGAATCTCCAAACCTCAGACAGACAGCCTTCCAGTGGGAAAATCCCTAACTTTTTTTATAATCATGAATCTTGCTAGGGGCAAGCAGAAAGAACATTTTAGTGATTAAGCATAGGATAGATTCTTTCAAAATGTCTTTGAGGAGGGTTAGCTTAGTCGTTAGATATGTAGTATTTTTAAACATCCTGGATCAGCTCTTCAAACTTTGCCCCAGCTTCTTTGTGCTGTGGGTGTGGTACAAAAGAAAGAAGCTGCCCTTGCAGGTCTCTGTTGCACCTCCCTGAGCTTGTGCTATGTTGTGAATCTGGACACAGCAGTCCTAATCAAGGCAAAACATGAGAAGAAGGAAAACCGCTACCATTTCCTCACTTGCATTTAAACTCTGGTTTAAATGGCATTGAACTATTCTGCTGCATATCTATTGTATGTTGATGAAAAATATGATCAGAATGAACTGCTAAACATTAAAACCTCATTATTCTGAGAAAAGAAACCATGACACTACCCTTCGGTTCTGCTTACCCTTGTCCTTAGTTTCACTGTTTTATTTTTCATGAATAATAGTGAAAACAAAGCATATCTTTCCACATGCTGCTAAACATTTATATTGACCACACCACCCTACCACTACTTTCCATAACATTGTAGGTGATCATTTTAAACAGTTGGAACAACAGTTTCCATTAAAAACCCTGGTAAAATTCTTTTGCACTCTCTGATTCAGCCTTCCATTGCCAAGAGATTTCTCCTAATATTCATGGAGTCAGTTGCATTACAAATTGCAATTATTATCCAAATTATACTTACAATGTGCTTGTAGACAAGACTACTTGTCTAAAGCTGCTGGTGTTTGACTGACTCTGTAGAGCTGAATAAAGCAAGGATTACCAAACTTAATTTGAAGAGGTTACAGTACTTAGAGCTCTGTGTAAAGTCAAGTTCTTGCACAGGAACTGTTCAATTGTTCACACACTGCACTGAACAGTTGCACAACAAATACAAGAGTTTGGAAACTTCTCAGTAACTTTTCTGTGGTATTCCTGAAAAAAATATGACAAGGAACTTCTGAGATGCTCCGTAAGAGGAGATTATATCTACTTGTACTCAAGAAAGAAACACAACAGTTACATATTGAAGAAAAAATCTGTAATAACAGCTATTACAGAGACTAAGACAGTATTTTTGAAAATTAAATATTCTAACTCTAACCTCTAACTAGAAGATGGGCACAAAACCTTACCCATATCGCTCACATAATTACCTCTTCCTCTACAACCTCCTCTTCCTCACTCCCCCAAGAAGACTTGGTCATGTACTGCAGGTCATTGTATTCTGGCTGCATTGGCAACCAGCAATACCAGAGAATAACAGAGAACTCAGAAGCAGAGACTTGAAAAGACTTGCTGGCAGGCATTTCTTTTCCATTTTCATATTGTGTCTACTACAACTATAACAAGCTACTGCAGGTTTCAGGTGTGGACAGGTTGTGCCCATGTTCTCATGCACACAGATCAAAATTATGCTCTAAAGCTCCACTTGGAGACCAAGCACTACCAAGCACTGGCTGGCAGTACTCTGTGAACACTGGTCTCATGTTTCCAGCAAGGTATAATGCTTAGTGAACAGAGATGGCACTCTGAGTTGTGGACAGAGTGACAAATTTTTTGTAACAGATCATTGCAAGAACATGTGCCATGGCATGGGTCACAAGAGGATCTTCATCCATTGATAACAAATGTCTTAGAAGTAAATGAAGGGGAAGTGTTCTGGGGAACCTGCCTTTCATCTGCTGAGATGGGATCACCTAACTGCTGTCAAAATAATGGTAATGCTTCCAGCTCAGCAGCCAGCAGAATCCCTAGTGAGCAGGGCAGGTACAAGCTCTGTTCTACTTGCTGGAAGTGTTCTCCAAGCTATGGCAGTTCCTTCAGTCCTATTCAGACCAAGCTGTGGCCAGAGAGCTTGCAGTCATTTCTCAGTCTCACCCACACACTTGGCAAGGCACTTGACAGCAATGACCAAGCTAAACGAGGCAGAGGTTCAGTCTCTCTTTTCCACTGCAGGAGCCCTACAGCCCACTCTGATGCTGCTGAAAGATGGAAGCTCTTCAGATCTTTCCTCCTGTGGAGACTCTGGATGCTTTCTGACACTGCAAACACCCTCCACAGTGATAGACACTCAAAGAGGGGCAGAGATGTTTAAGCACTTAGGGCCCAAAATGGGATCTTCAAAACTTTCTTTAGCTGATGACCCTTCCCAGAGACGAATTACCTCTGCAAAAGACCCAGATTTCTATGTTGGAGTTTCTTAAACACCCCGAGCTCTGCCTGCAGGGATGGATGCCTAGTCTGCTTCTGAAAAGCCACATGCTTCAGGCAAAAGCCATCCTCCAAATTATAGAAATAGAAAATCATTACATTTGGAAAACACCTCCAGGATCATTGAGTTGAACCTACTGAGCTCAAAGATGCTTTCCATGACAGAGGTTTCAATCTTCAAACTCTTGATTCCTCTCTCCAGCCTCACCTCCACTGCTGAATAACTTCAGTGAGTGGGATGGAAGCAACCCACTAGACACACAGCAGCTTCACACGTACACAAGTCTGCCTTGGATGATGGAGGGATGCATGGCTTTATCAGGCATAGATGGAGTTTGAAACCAGGTTTGCCTGGTTTCCTAATATAGTTATCCTAAATAAATGCTGAAACCACTGATCTCTTTTAAATCAGGGGGAGCTACTGCTCCAGGCACCTTTTGAAGTTAACAATAATACCTTGCAAACCTAAAATTAAAAAAAAAAAAAAAAAAATTAGTGTGTGCACTTAACAAAGGGCCTTGGCTGTAAATTCTGATAAGACAGGGGTGACTCCCAGTAGCACTGGGTCCCATGCCCTTTACCATCAGAACCTTTCCAAAGAGGGTGCCATGTGATGAGTCCTAGCTTTATGGACAGAGGCCTATATTCTGTCATGAAGCATATACATGGATCCCATGCTGACTGAGGAGATGGAGAAGGCCCACGCAGAGCTTTGCCCAAGCAAGCTATAATATCCTGCACATAGATGAGTCTGCAGCACTGGAGTAGGAGTACCCTGTGCCAGAGGAAGGACCAAGGAGTATGGGAATTCAGGGCAAGGAGCCAGCCAGAGCCAAGGCTCTCACACATCTTGAGAGTTCCAGGTCACAACCCAATCAGCACAGTGGGAAATAGAGCAGCAATGCATTAAGGCACAGACAGGGAGCCACACTCCTGAGAACAGACAAGTTTCAAGCTCCCTGACTCAGATTCCCAGCAGCCACTCTGGAGGGGCTTTCATGAAGAGGGAGAAAGTATTGACAGAAACACAAGCCCAGGCCTCCCTACCAATTCTCTATTCTCTCTCACTGTAACAAAAGCATGATGAAGTTTATTGGGGACACCTGATCTCTATCCATCATCGAGGAATCAGTCCTCATTGTGGTCAGTGCTTCTTCCCACACAGATGTGAATTTAAGTCAGCTCTATGCTTTGGAAACCATCCTGCCACAAATTTTTTTCAGCATCTCACCAAGGAAGAGAGTATCTGTCTAACTGTCCCAACCAAAATCAGCTCAGTCCATGTTGATGAGGAAGGAAATATCCTTTCCCAGAGAAGTTTTGCTGGCTCTTGACACCAGTGAAACCCTTCACCAGCCCATGCACATCAAAACTGTGCCATGAAATAAGGTCTCGAGTACCAGAGAGCATTGTCAGGATGTCACAGACTCTGTGGAATGACATAGGCAGACATAAACCACGTCCAACATCCCTTTTTCTCTTCCATGTTTTTCTTAAAATTTTATTTACCAATCTACTGCACCTGGCAGCTTCACTGGCCTAACTGGAATCACTGACTATTTGTTCCTTTTAGACTCCACAGTCACAAGAGTTTATACATCCTCTGGCTCTATTCACTTTTATTGCCAAATATCTTGCAATATTTTAAAAAAATGTATAAAACAAAGATTGACTAAAGGGCAACTCAGATTAGCACCACCTCAATAAAAGAAATTATTAAACCTGGATCAGGTAACTCGCCAGACTTAATTCATCATTAACTAGCTAAGTTTTTATTCTCTGCTTGATCAACAGCTGCTTTAATTACTGCCTTTTGTCCAGCACTATATTAAAAAGTATATCAAAAGGAAAAAGATCTCCTGAAATATAAGGCATAGAGTTATCTTATTATTAATTAAAGGCAAATAAAACTCTAGTGAATGAACATATTGCTTTAGTGACTATAATAGACACACAAGTGTTTGATCTTGCAGAACAAGACTTTCAGTTTTCAGGGGGTGTTGCATCCACACTCAGCCCTTGCAATATAAAATTTGCAGTGATAATTGCAATGCTGCTACTTGTCATGCTCTTTCATTCCTAATTCCCATTTCTTCTACTGAATGAAGAGACCAAATTCTGTGAAAGTTGGCAGCAATTTCACCATAGAAACAGGAATAAGTGCAGTGTTGAAAAAAATATTTTATCATTTATATGATAATTTAGCATTTATAAGACACAAGGCTTTCGGTCTCTATTAGTCAGTAATTACTGCAGAGTTGTATTAACATCACTGTGTTGTGTTATTTACTTCTATGGGCTACAAAGGTTACTTTTGAATTGCTCTAAGGACATGTGAGGAGCACAGTCCATTGTATTAGGCACTACATATCTGTGAAGGAGCCATAAGCATCCTCAAATACCTGCTTAAATGACACAATGATTTCAGAAAAAAATGTTTTTCTATAGGCAAAATGCTCACCAGCAAAAAATGTCAAACTGATGAAGGATAATTTTGATTTAATAGTTGCAAGAAGTAGCATCTGTCCTTTATAATCTTCTGGGCTTGTGGTTTGTTTTTCGTGTTTGGTTGGTTGGTTTTGTCTTTTTTTTCTTCTTCTGTTTTTTTTTTTTTGGGGGGGGGTGGGAGGGGAGGGCAGGGGAAGGTTAGTTTTTTGGTAATGATCTGGTAAGTTAAATTAAAACTGCAAGCGCCTTTGCCTAATGTAATCAGTTTTGGAGAACCAATTCACTATGGGACCGAGATCCCAAATGTTGAAATTTCACTTCCAGGACTAATTTAATGACCTGCTTTGAGGTACCTCATAATAACATTGGTACCACGAAGAAATACAATATATAGCAGTCCTTGCAAAAATCTAAATGTTCTTTCCTTTGCTACTATATAATTGGCAGGGGTTGCTGACTTTGAAATGGGATGGGCTTAACTGAATTGAGGACACATGACTCTCTAAAAGTCCACTGGGGCTTTACTTGGAAAAAAAAATTAAGATCAGAGCATAAAACAGCTGTGCTTATTGGAATGACAGGCAAAGATGCCTTGAAAATGTATTCATTAGAAGAAAAACAGTGAACAGAGATTTCAAAACATACTGCTCCTGTATGAACAGCGGGAGTTAAGCTGTTTTCCTAGTTTACACTACCTAGTAAACCAGTAAGATCTGGACTCAGTGCTCAACTAAAACACATTTATTTAAGCTAACACAAGAGCTTGAGCTTTTTGATCACAAAATGCTCAATCCTGATCATCCTGACTTAATTATCAGAACTATCCAAAGATCTCAGAGAGAAGAGGCCTAGCCCTGAATAAGGTTACTTGAGTAACTGAAAAAACTTTAACCTTTCAAGTGTTCATTTTGTCAAAAGGAAACCCTGCATCTTTAGAACACCTCAGATCCCACTGACTGTGCTGCGTGTCTTACAATTTGTTGTAACAAATTGTTCAGCTGCCAAGCTCAGAATGAGCCTGAACTTGAGTCATACCAGTAAGGTCAATCCTGCAAAACCTTCTTTACTTCATATCACAAAGGTGAAATACATGCCAATTAAACCTTCAGAGCTGGTATGGGTCTAATTCCATTAGGTTCTGCTGAGAGTTCTTTCCCTTAAAATAGGTAATTTGTAGGTAGTTTTCTACCCTAGGACTTGCACACACAAAATTTCCCTTAGGCAGCAATGAGCAAGACAGGGAGTGGTTGTTTTATTTTACACTATTATCTACATTCAGAAGAGTTATTATCCTATTTCTGATTCCCACACCAAGCAAGATGCTTCTACTGACACACCAATGTCTTAACTTTGTCCTATAATAGAAAATTGTATCATTTAAATTAAAATATGGAAGAAGAAACAGGGTGGTAGAAAGGAAATTACTTCTTCCTAAAAAATCACAATAGTGATTTTATATGATTTTTTAAACACTGACTCTATACGATTTCTACACCGATGTTATACACTGATTTTTTACCTAGGAGGTTTTTGTCACTAGCTTCAATGAGAGTTGGACTTGAGCCTTCAAAGCTATGCATTCCTGCCTCACTAGATGTTAGCAGCAAATCTTTCACTACCTTCACAGAAGGCCCTATGTAAGTAAACTGGAAAGTTTGCTCCTGCAATTTCTGATTCACTAGAATGCTCTAATATTAATTACTTCAGATTACTTACAGAAAGATTTTCAATGTCTGAGACCTCAGTTTGTGTCTACAAGTTGGGGGGAAAAATGTTTGGCCTCCAAATTTTAGAGTATTTTTAAATGTCATATATATTGTAAGATGCTCTACATATCATCATAACTTTGTAAAAAAGGTTAATTTATGGGCTGTAGTTAAAACCTTTATAAACTTTTCAAGTTAATTCCCACCATATTTTACTTTATCATGCACTGTGACACGTCAGTATTATCTCTATATACCTGCTAAGTTTAATACTTTTCAAACAACACCTTGTATTTGTGACAGTTAAAAATAAACACAAAATTTTACCCATGAGAGAAAAAAAAAAAAAAAAAGAGGAGTACCAGAATCATGGTTAAGATTCCTCTTCTAAGAAATGTTGCTCTCTTGATCCTGAATTCCCTGAGTTATTGGGAATTTGAAATGGTTTAAATGTGTTTGATGGAAAATTATTCCAAAAGCCTTGGAATATAATTTGCTTCATACACGAGGAAATTTGCAACTACTAAATCTAGAAAACAGCACTTATTCACATGCCTCCTAAACTGCACAGAGAGAGTCCTACCCAGTGGTAAATTTCGTAATTCCACATTAGGAGACTCAATTACAATATGCATTGCAAATAGCATATCTGTGCATCATAGTTACAGCAATCAGCTCCCAAAATGGGATATCCTGGCCCTGAACTTAACCACACTGAGAAACAGCACAGAGTTTGAAGAGGAATTACAGTGCACATTGGCTTGCATTTCAGCAGAAAACCAGCAAGGCCAGTGGATGGGCTCATGGACTGTTCAGGAATCTGAAAACCCACTATCCGGCCACTCAGCGTTCCAGGAGAGTTTGAAATTTAAAAAAAAAAAAAAAAAAAAAAAAAACCACCAAAAACAAAAACAAAAAAAAAAAAAAAAAAAAAAAAAAAAAAAAAAAAAAAAAAAACAAATTACTAAATGGAATGAGTGACATCCAAGCAAAAGATGCCTCTTCACTTTAAAAATGCTGCTTACTTTTGAGTTAAATGCTTTTATTGATTCTAACCACCTCAAACAAGCTTTACAACTTACAATATTCACAAATCCAGCATGAAGGACTGATACAGAATGCAATGTTCTAGTCCCGAAGAAGATCTTTTATCTAAACTGACTTCCTCTCATTTAATTTATTTGCTTTGATCATTCCTTAAGGCTCATGAACAAGAGTGAGTTTGGAAATTTTTACCCATTCTCTGCAGAACTTCAACTGGGGAAATAAAAATCAAAAAAAAATTGTAGTGACACACACACAGAGTGGAGGGAGTGTTGTGATAGGGGTCGAGAAAGCAGCAGTTCTGACCCCCGTGGGGCTTGAGTGTGCACTGGCGCTTCCCGCTGCAGAGGCGGACCTTCGGTGCCTGAGGGCCGAGCGGGGCACTGCAGTGGTAAGCAGCTGGGTGGGGGCTTGACTGGGCAGCCGTCCGGTCATCCCTGCCCGGCGGCCGGGGCTGGGGGAGGCCGGGACGCAGCAGCGGCGGCTCGGGAACAACAAAGTGGGCTGTAAAGCCTCCAGGTGGTGGGTGTATTTGTTGTCCTGTCTGGGAGGTTCGGTGGCTCCCCGGCCCCGGCAGATCCTAGTGCTGCTGAGGACATTAAGAAAAGTCTCTTTTGGCTGATTCCAAAACCAGATAAGGAGCCGCCGAGTCACCAGCTATGTCTAGACACCGGACCTCACAAGTCAAACGGCTTGTTTGGATTAGCCTCGGAGATCTACCGAC
Organism: Vidua macroura; assembly: GCF_024509145.1. Classification (NCBI taxonomy): domain Eukaryota; kingdom Metazoa; phylum Chordata; class Aves; order Passeriformes; family Viduidae; genus Vidua; species Vidua macroura. The sequence continues at coordinate 34,968,282 of NC_071611.1, forward strand.
CTGAACAGCCCTCCTAAAGAAAAGCCGCAGTAACACCCTATTTTCCTCTTCCCCTTGCCACACGAGGTCTATCCGGAGATAGAAGTCGAGTTCTGCTTTGGTCCGTGTCACTTCCTGCTGGAAAATTTTCTGTCTTCTCTCTTTCCCACAAACACACCTTACCCCTGTTTTGTCTTTCAGAAGAAAATAAAACAGAAAATAAAACAGAAAAAAATCCTGTTTTGCAACCTTCCTCCTTCCTTCCCTCCTTTCTTCCCCGCGCCACAGAGCCCAGAAAAGAGCCGGAGCTGCAGGTGGTTCACCCAGCGGCAGCCGCGGCGGTGTGCGGCCGGGCAGCCCGGGCAGCCCGCTGGAGCTGCTGCCCCTGTGCTGCCGATCCCGGGAGAACAGGCCCGGCGCGGGGTGCGCGGCGCGGATCTGCCGCAGAAAGGCTGTGCGCCCTCCTTGTCTTCTTCGTCCTCCCTCCCTGGCCTATAGAGAGCACTTGTTCGGTGCGCTTAGCCGCTGCAAGAAAATTTAAGGAAATTCATACGACAGTGTAGCGTAATATAAAAGTAGCAAATCTCGGCTGGAATGCTGAGCAGAGCAGGATCCAGAGCCTGCCCCGAGCTCCCGCGCGGGTAGAAGGCTCGGAGAAAAGCATCTATCGATTTTATACTCTTTGCTCTTAGCTAATGAGGGCAGATACCATGCAATATGGAAAGATCGGGTATACAGGCAAGTTTTCTCCGCTCCCCACCACCACCCCCACCATCCCGGAGCCTGCTTCCTTGGGAACTGCCCTCTCCTCCTGCACTTCACAAGCCCTGGGAGGTGAGGAGTGATCCTCCAGAAGGGCCGGCACACTGGGAGCTGTTAAGTTTATGTTTGTGGCGCCTGAGCTCAAACAGTCATTCAGTGGCTTGCTCTGTTATCAAGAAAACAACAATCAGGAACAATCAGTAAACAGGATCTCTTTCCAGCCCCTTTATTAACTACTTACAGCTCCGCTAAAGCATGCAAAGCGTCCAGCAGCAGCATCTCTCACCGTAAAACACTTTCGGCGTTTCGGGCGTGTAGAGAGGGCCAGGGAGGATCAGTGCCCGTGAAACAAACTCGGCACCACGGACCTTGACCCCTCCCCAGCTCCGTCCCGGGCGCTGTGCTGGGGCTGGGGATGCTGCGGCCTGAGGTCTGGCATCACCTGAAAGTCTCCTATTCCTTCCCTGACATCAGTTCTTAGGTAACCCAACGTGAATCTGTTAATACATGTATGCATATAGATGTATATAAATGCAAACACTTACGTGTTTAACTGATCTCAACTCTGGAATTCACGTACCCGGCTTCTGCGTCACACTGCCACGTTGGCTGGGGATGCTGAGAACTAATTAACCTGGGTACAAATATTGAAATGAGAAGAGTTTGAATATTGATCTCAGTGTGTGCAAACGAAGTCCTCAGAGAAATTATAGCGGGCTTATTTGACGCTATTAAGAGTAGCTGCAGCAAGAACTAAACCGCCGGATCTGGGGCGGCTAATCGCCGCCCTCGGTCCAGACCGGAAAGAGGAATCAGAGCAGAAACCTGACAGAGCGCCATACGGACATGCATTTCATTAAGAGGATCTTTTCTCTCCCTTACACAAATCCTGCTGCCCAAGCTCAGTAAGTGCTCTACCGAAGGCACTAAGAGGATCCGCTCCAAAGTTTGACTTTATTCGCTTCAGAGTGGAAAACACTCGAAAGTTTGTGGGGCCTCACAAACGCATGTAATAAAAAAGGGAATTAAAGGCCATAAAAGGAAAAACAACAACAACAACAACAAAAACTCCGAAAATCAGGTAACTATTGTTTAACCAAAGTTTAGAGGGTGGAGGTTCCGAGATGACCCTGGGTGTGGAGGCCACAGTGCGTGAGGACGCGGAGACCCCGGAGTGGCCGCCGCAGGAATGACCCGACTCTTCCTACCCCCGGACAGGGGGGTCTCAGGCCTTCTGCGGGGGTGCAGGCAGGAATCTGGCGGTAGGTGTGTGTACAGGTACATCCCGAGTGGGCTTCCGGCCCGCAGCTGCAGAGCCGCAGCGGAGCTCCGGCTCCAAAGACACGCTGCTACCCTGTGTGTTTCAAGGTGCAAGACACTGTGCTGGCAGCCCAAACGTCAACTCTACCTCCCGGCGGGCAGCTTATCTCGACAACTGCCCCAGCAGCCCGGAGGGCGCGTCGGGACCGCGGGGCGCCTAGCAGGCCTGGGGGGCCTTTCCCCAGCAAGAACCGACAGCCCAAAGTCTCCTTTCCCTCCTGCGTAGCCCTCGGAGCCGACAGGCATTGAGTAGCCCGAAGGTCCTTCCCGGGGCGGGGGACAGAGGGGCAGCTCTAACCAGCCCCCCGGCGTGCAGGGTACTCTCTCGGGGTCACCCTCTGCCCTGCGTGACCCCGCGTCTCCCCCGCGGAGCCGCCGCTCCTACCACCTACACGTTTGTCTCCCGGCGGGAAGAGGCGAGCGCTAAGGGCCGCAGGTTGCCCTGCCCTTACAGGTTTCCAGCGCCAGTTACAGACCCTCCCGAGTCGGAGACTCCATCTCCAAACTCACCCAAGTAAGAGCGACTCCAACAACTTACACGTCAGACCACCGGACAGAAATGATACCCCTTCTCCCTCCCGCCCCCCGAAGCGCCGTACCAATCCTCTGATCCTGTATGAAAACACAAGGGTTACTGGTCACACAGTTTAAGGTATATTTCATATTTATTTAAATATTTATCAAGTACTGAAAAATGTATTACACTTGAGCATACAAAATGAATCCAGTTTCTAATCAGGATGATTTAAATCCTTGTATTAGATTTTAACATTTTTTTAATGTTCTCTGTACTGTCGAAATGGTTTGTCTATAGCTGAGCTTGCTCAGAGTGGGCTGAGATGGTAAGGAGGGAGGGAAAAGAAGGTTATGTTAAGAAAACATTGGGGTTTGGAGTAACTGACATGCAAACCGACTTGTCTTTGTCAGACTGTATGTTCCAGTCCTTAAGGGTGTTTTAAAGTGAACCTTTGTCTTGTGCTGCCCGGGAGCACTAGGGAGCACTTAGATTGGAGCAAAAGCAACCCTTTCCCATTTTTTAAAAATTTACTTCTTTCTACTTTTCCCCAAGAAATTGCCCACATTTCTAGCTTTCACCACCCTCTCCCCCGCAAATTAAAAAAGGAAGAAAAGAGGGAGTGAAGAGAGGGAAGTCGACAGAAAATAAGGAACATATTCGTGCAATTTCACAGCAATATCCCCGACAGAAATATCCCCACAACTATTCCTCCTGCAGCATTATTCAATTGTTTTGACAGCAGACATTGATAAATAATGGTCATACTCAACTTGTTAAGCAAAAAGCATCCCTTTTATCAGGAGCTTATACTTAAAGTACAGGTCACTTCAACAATCTCAACAACGAGGCTTTGGTATACAGCACTTTCTTTTATTATTTTTAAAAATAGCAGAACTCAGCAAAAGCCTGAGCTCTCAGTTCTTTAGATGTCTTAACGTTATGTCTGATCATGCCTAGAGTAATATCACTTTTAAGGGCAAAGGATGGGGTAGGGGAACAAGAGACTTTTTAACGTTATCGATTGAAAGCTAAGGCATCCAACTAGCCCTGATACAGTTGTTGAAACGGAAATTTACAAGCTGGTCGTTAATACTTGCAATAAAATATCACACTCCTTTTATTCACTAACGACCGCTTTTGCATGCAATATTTTATTTCAGGTATTTTAGCTGCTAACCTGTAAATATTTAAAAGAGGGAACTTTGTTCATTATTTATTGTTATTATTATTATTATTATTATTATTATTATTATTATTATTTCTATTCCAAACGCTTATCTAGTGAAATAGTCCTGAAGATATAATAATTCTACATATGGCGCTTTTATTTCACATCATATTTAAGGAAAGAAAAAGGACAAAAACACAGAGAGTTAGACATATAATTCAAAGACCACGGTACAACCTTTTCTTTTTTTTTTTCTTTTTCTTTTTTACTTCAACAAACAAAAAAAATAGTCAACTGACATGAAAAGTGGCAAGTCTTTCGATAATAAATAATAAATTACTTTATAATTTTGCAATGCAAGAGCAAACAAAAGGAGTGATTTTTTTTTTTTTACTTGTCCTATTTTTTTTTTTTTAAGTTTTTTTCCTGTTTTTTTTTTTTTTTTTTTTTCCTAGAGAGTGAGAGATAAAGAGAAAGGAAAGAGAGAAAAACAGTCGTTATAACAGATGACTATACACATCTCTGGGGAAGGGGAAAGTTCTTGGGCGGACACATTTCAAACACAATCCCGAGACGCTTTGTGGCAAAACAGAGGTATACCTTGTTGCAATGTTTTTATAAATTCGCCTTTAAAGAGGAATTCAAAAACCTATTTTTAATTGAATCACACTTAATAGAGGGTGGATCTCAACCAAACAAAATGAAAACCCCGCTACAGGCATGCTAGAAGAGACCCAGGAAAAACCCCTTGTTATGAGTCAACTAAAAACAACATTGCAAACCTATGCAGCTCCACCTTCCTGCAAGGAATCTTTCAACAATGCAGGGCTGAATCGTCTCTTTCCTGATGATGGAAAACCTACTGGAGCTTCTTTTGGCAAGGCTATCCCCAATATAGAAACAGCACCATTCGGAATGGGAGGGACCGGATAGAAAGTCCCTCTACCTTGGTTTCTCCCTAAGATGTGCAGTCAAATGAAAAGATTTTTTTTTTTTTTTTTTTGAGATCCACGAGTACAAATCCTTTATATTTGGAAAACGTCTTTTCAGTACTCCTCTGATCATTGAAAAGCGCGGGGTTTGTGGTTCTTTTAAGTATTTTTTTCTAGTAAGATCCCATGATTGTCTTCACAGTGTTGCTACCATATTACCTTGTCTTTTCAAATATGACTCCATTCATCCCATGGAGCAGTTCCTTGCTAGGTTCATTACAGGGTTGTTAAGTATTCTTTCCCCCTAAATTTCGAAGTCCCAACACGTTCATTTTCTCACTCTCTTCAACAGGGGTGAGGGTAAGGGCAGAAACAACAACAACAGATATTTGAATGAATGTTCTTCATGCCTCAATAGGACTGGCTACCATGCTGTTGGGTGTATCTGGCAGCTGAGAGGACATTGATGCTACTTCACTTCCAGTAGAATTGGAACCAGGTCCTCCTTCTGAAAAATTAACCTGCCAAAAAGAAAAAAAAAAAAGAAAAAAAAAGAAAAAAAAAAGAAAAAAAAAGAGAGAGAGGGAAAAAAAAAAGAAGAAAAATAAGAAAAAGAACTGTTGCTACAACTGTAAAACGCAAAGGAAAGTAGCAGGCAAAGAAGAATACTAAAATAAATATACAAGGCATGCAGCCAATAGGCCTGATATATCTCCACAGGAGGCTGTGTCACTGCTGGTTGCTCTGTTTAGCTTCCCCATTGACTTCACAGGAACCTTCTTCAGGCCTTCGGCCAAATCACCAAGAAAAAGTAGATTAAAAAAATGGAAAAAAGAAGACTGAAAAAATCAAGCAAATAAACAAACAAACTTATTAATGAGGTCTTCTTCCCTGTCTTGCAAGAGTGGCAATCCCAATAGGATGTTCTAGTAAATTATTTAAGAGTGCATATGTTTTCTTGACATGAAACTGAAAGATTAATTTTTTTCCCCTTTTGTGCACATACCAAAATAAACCTGGAAGGAGCATCCAGGAGCAGAAGGCATTTGAAACCAGCCATCCGCTTTCATTCCTGATTCGAGGCTAGTGCTATCTCTTCTTAATGAGAGTCTGTTTGATAAAAAAGGTCACACTATTCCATCTTAATGTGCCCTGCTGCTCCCGTTAGTTTAGGAGTAGTGCTGGGAAAAGGCATGACTTGAAGGGTGGAACTTTGTTAATCCAGAAGCATTTATTTGGCACCTATTTAGCTGGCCAATTCTGTGATTAAGGCCCTTTCCAGATTAGAGCCTTGTCTTGAACAGCCAGTGAACTGTCTGTTCCTTCCACTATTTTTTAATTTAACTCTTTTAATTTTCACATATTATTTTGAATGTATATCAATATTAATTTGCCAACCTAATGGTCTATTTACCTATATATGTGTGTGTGTTTGGACTATCCATCTTCCCTCCTGCCTTTTTTTTCCTTTTTTTTTTTAACTATTTAATACAAAACCTCACTGCATCAAAGATTTTTAAAGTCTCATATTTTGTTAAGGTACAATAAGTAAAGCAAGCAAAAGAGATAATTTTTTCTCCCATCTGATGGACAGCTTGATTAAAGCAGGAAAAGCAATGGTTGCTTTAGATGTAAGAGGATGCAAATAGCTCTGCTGCTGTGCTACAGTTTCCTGAGCAAGCATAGTGTGCCAGCGAGGGGAACACACTGCTGACTGTTGTTGGGCAAAAGAAAAGGGCTTCTGCAGGAGAGCATGATACTAAACTGAAAAAGTCTGAACACAATGCTAGATTCAACTACAAACCTTTGTCTTCCATCACTTGGTGGTAAAAAAAAAAAATAAAAAAATAAAATAAAAAAAAAAAGAAGCCCAACAGATAAAAAAAAAAAAAGTTTACATGTTAATTTCTCTTAACTGTTTTTCTGAATCCCTGAAATACTATACAATGTACTGTACTATTTACTATTTTAACTATCTCGTTTTAACAGACCTAGGCCAGGAAACTGACTTAAGATTGAACTTCTCTCCTTAATTCGCCTTGTGTCTAAGTGCTGTTGGCGATATGGTCCCATATGGGCTGCCAAGTGACATAGGCGTAAGGAAGTGAGTTAAGGACAGAATTTCTTCTAAAAGGTCTGTTTTGGTTTGGTTTAAGGTAGTTTATTATATTGCTTGAATTTTTCACCTAAATATATAGTAGCAATTTCCTTTCCAAAGAACATTTAATGTAAGCTATATATGTGTATAATGTGTATATATAGATACATAAAGTTATATCTAGAAGTACATGCTTAAGACACAGACTTTGAAATTTTAATTAAGAGATCATATTTGTCTGACAAAACAAGGGCCCTGGCTGACACTGTAATCATGTACTCAAAATTCATCCTACAACATAAAGGCAAAATCAGCCTGAAGTGGGGAGGGGTGAATTCTAGAAACGGCTTTTACAATTACAAGTACAATTAAGTGACATATAAAGAATGTTTTGGTGAAGTGCTTTCAGTTTTCAGGAGTGTGTAAGCTGTTATCAGACCTGAGTCGGGCCTTATCCAAACTCACACTCAAATAAGAAATATCCTTGCTGTACACTAAGATCGATTTTGCACCAACCTCTGAAAATCAATTCAGTTCTTTGCTTTTACAGATGCAGTTGTGCACGCCTTGCAGTTTCTGGAAAACCCAGCTAATCTGGATTGCTGGTATCTCTGAGAGCATCTGACACCTGGAGTGAATCGCCCATTGCTGTGACCCGGGTACCGACTGGCTCGGGCTGGGAACCGACACTTACTAGTTGCTGAAAAGCAGGTTGGTCTATGTCACTCTGCAATGCGAAGTCACTCAGTACTTTCCAGGGAGGCTGGTAACTCTGCACCTCCACGGGGTTCGCCTGCAAACCGCCGTCATGTCTTTCCGGACTAGCAGCCACCATTGGAGTTCCTGTCATCCCCTGGATATTCTGTAAACAGCCCAGCAAAAGATGTTAATGAGCTTGGTTAGCTTTATTGTGTATAAACGCTGAGTCAATAAACTGCTTTCTATCTTATCTATACGGTCGCTTGTATTTGCTTTGTTAATCTGCTGTGAATGTCTTACTCTATTTTACTCTAGGTCAGCCTGTTTCTACTCGCTGCATTTATCACGGTGGAAGTTTACTTTCTTTCCCTTTAATCCTCCTATTCGTCTCAAGGCATATCCCGTCCGCCCCAAGCTCTCTCGAACATGAGCATTCTGTATCTCGACTGCCAATGGACGTCTCAGAATCAGAAACGGTTAATCCCACTCCCCTCTATAGTTCGCGTCCAGTCTGGTTTTGTTTTGCGTGACCTTAACTGGATCGTATATCCAGTGCTCAGCAAACCTGGGGTACGTCATTAGCGCTCTCTTTCAAAAAAAAAAAAAAAAAAAAAAAAAAAAAAAAACACACAAAAAAACAAAAAAACAAAAAGCCCAGCCCTCTCAGTATGCCCTGTGGTGCAGGCACAGTGTACAACATAACTCCAAGCCTCGACGAATAGATTGTTCAGGCGAGTTAATAACACCGTGTTTTATTGCATTCCAACAGGGTAAAATGAAACTCCTTAAATTCCACTTAATTAGGCAGCCTTATGAATTAATAGTCTTTCTCGGGTCAGTCAACATACACAGGGAGAGTAACAGACTCTTCTTCAAGTGGACTTACAACAACAATAAAAAAGAAACAAATTTGGCTTAAAATGGAAACAGAAAACTTGTTCTGCTAAACCCAGTGCATGCCTCTTGTTTATATCAACCATGCATATATCTGCAGAAAAGAGCTCTACATAGATATAGCTATATATAAATTAATCTGTAAAGACTAGGGTAATTGCAAAAAATTTGCATTGTCTTTTTCTGCAGTAAGTGCACTGACAAATGCACACACTTTGTAGTATATACAGTGCTAAGTAAAACATCTCTTATTTTATTTTTACTTTTTATTTTTAACTATTTTTACTTCTGGATTTACTCCTGTTTAAAAACACTAAAGAGGTCAAAGGCGTCATTTTCTCCTGAAGGAGACCTTTGCGTTTGCAGTATAAATATTAGACGAGACTGGGTTTATTATATCCCATAAGCTCTGCAGGTCTAATTCATGCTGCTGAGAAGTTAGTCTAAGCTACTGCGTATTCTTAGCCCCACAGATTCCAAGTACGCTTAAGCAGCCTAAATTGGCTCCTCGCTGTGGTCTGTTTCGATAGCACTGACAGCAGCAACTAACGGGTATTGGCTAAGCAGTATAGTTTTCTTTGTTTTCAGGGAGATCGCAAAAAATTAACACCATCAAACCGAGCCCTGCGGCTGTCCGGGCCGGACATACACCAAGCTTTTCTCTTTGGGAATTAAGGCAGACACAGAGAGCGGTTGAAACCACTTACAGTTTTGTCATTGGGTTGCTGCTGCTGAAGTTGCTTCATCATAATGCTCCTTTTTTTGTCCTTGCATCGCTTGTTTTGAAACCAAACCCTGATGACCCTCGGGCTGAGGCCAGTCATTTCTACCAGTTGCTCTTTCATGAGGGCGTCAGGTCTGGGGTTGGCAGCGTAGCAGGTCCTCAAGGTGTGAAGCTGTTTTTCATTAAGAACAGTCCGGACTCGGGTTGTCTTCTCGGGCTGCTTGTGGACGTGGGGCCGCAGAGCTGGCTGTCTGGCAGAGATAGGTTCTGCTGTAAGGGAAGGGGAAGGGAGGAACAGGATCCCCATGAGTAGGAAGCAGGGAGTCTGCAGAGACTATGAATCTAAGCTGGTGGGACAGGGGAAGGTGGCGGACTAGGGGGGCGGGTGATGAACTATCTTTCAAAGGCCATTCAAGCACTCAGATCTATCGGAGCTGCTGCAGCCTCCTCTGCTTTATGCACTGGTGGAGTGACTGACATTTCTGACTCCACAGACAATTAATTTGCAAAAACAAACCACCCCCCTAAAACCCCTAATGACAGAAGCTTGAACCTGTATGAAACTTGACAGGGGAGGGCAAGTTAGCTAAGGTGTATGTGAGCTAGGAAAGGAACAGGAAGAATTTATGTATCTATTTCCCGACAAATCATCAAAACAGAATTTTGGCTCGAAAATTAGTTAAAGAATACTTCTTAAATAAATCATAACTCGGGTCTGCTTCTTGTATAGTGAATCTAGCTCATTTCAGCCAGAAGCCGTGATAACGTGCAACAGCTCCCGGCAGTTTGACGCTTCCAAACCAGAGCAAAACAAGCCAAATCCTCTGCACCATGCCAATGGGAAAAAAAAACCCAACAAAAAAAAAAAAAAAAAAAAAAAAAAAAAAAAAAAAACCAAAAAAAACCCCAACCAACCAAAAAAAAAACAAAAAAAAAACAAACAAAAACAAAAACAAAAAAACCCAAAACAAAAAAAAAAACAACCCAAAACTGTGAGAGTTCCGTATCTCAAAGCACGGGAGATGGGATTTATCTTAAAAAGTGGAGGTGGTAGATGCATTTGCTTATACTTTGGATGAATAATTAAGAAATATCTATCTAGTGCTTTTAAAAGGAGAACAAGCCCACCAACTCGTAGAAACTGCCAAGAAACGCAAAACTGCGGATGGCATCGCATCAAGAGCTCAAAGTGTTCCTGTGGTGCTGCTATTCTTCTGTGCGTTGCGTAGCTGTAGTTATTATGTGTAATCTGACCCAGTCGAGGGAAAAATAAAAACAGTATCTTTTTTTTTTTTTTTTCCTAAAACTGTTTAGCTAACAATTAGAAGTGCTTGCTTCTGTACAATCGGGTTCTGACTTTTCTAATTTTAACAATACATCAGCAAATGCGATGACGACAATACGAAGGCTTCAAATCTTATCAGTATTGTACCTGCCGACACACTAAGCCTTTTGGAGACATGGCACAAACACGATATAGGGAGTACAGTCTCTCTAGAATTCTGCCCTGACCAGTTACGGGATTATTTCTCCCTATTTATAGATATGTCACCTCAAAGCAGCTCAGAAGACGGAAATGAACCCGTTTTAGAATAGTTGTATTTACAAATAACTTTCCGAGTTACAGTTACTTGCATAGCACAAAGGCCGGTCAGCCTTGTATTGTCCAGCCTAGTTAGACTCAGAGAAGTGTACCTTCCTAAAGCTAAGGGTCTCTGAGTGTCTGACGTACCCGTCGAGAACTGGAAGTGTGAATGAAGTTGTAAGATGGGGCGACTCTGAAGTTACAAGGCTGAGTTTTGAGATGAAATTCTCATCAAATTACATAAAACGTTTCAAGAAGGCAAGAGTCACTTTAAAAGGCAATTACTGAAGATTAGCTTGTTGACAGTTTTAAATTACAGGCTAAGCGCCAGCCTGTAGTTATGAAGTCTATCTCTTTTCAGACCCTACTTCCTCCAGCGCTCAGAACAGCTTCTCCCCTCGCTCCTGAGGCAGCGAAGGGGTCTGAAAACAGACCTGCTCTCCTCAGCGGCTAGTCCCTCTCCAGCTCAGGCTCAGGGCTGCCCCGGGCTCGGGGAGGGTCATGGAGAAATCCCGCACTCGGTGCGTGGTGGGGGCAGGAGGAGGGCAGGCTGGCAGGTAGGGGCGCGGCCCCTCCGCAGGTGTTCCGCCTCACACGTCCCGGGAACGCGGGCGTTTCTCGCGGCAGCTGGACCAGCAGCAGTCCCGAACGTGAGGCGCGCCTCCGCCGCCGCCTCTCCGCGGGCGCGCACGCTCAGGCCCGGCTCTCCACGGAGGCGCGGGACCTGCTGAGACCATGGGGCTCTCCCCGCCGCCCGGAGTGGGACCTGGCATCGCCAAACCCCGCGGGTTTCCGCGGCGCTGGGTGCGGGCGGTACCTGCCATCTGCAGCGGCCGAGCGGGATGCAGGGGGCTGAGAGGGTCCCCGCCGCCCAGGCTGGCCCTCTCCACCACGTCGTGGTCCGCCCGGCAGAAGAGGCCGTCCTCCCGCAGTGCGAATTCATCGCCGGGGATGAGCTGGCGGCTGCAGGCCACGCAGCGAAAACATTCGATGTGGTACACCTTGGCGCGGGCGCGCATCACGAAGTCATTCTTGCTGAAGCCGATGCTGCATTTGGCGCACTTGATGCCGTATAACCTGAGCAGGGCCCAGCCCAGAAAGAAGGAGAAGGTAGGGAAGGAGGGAGAGCACGGGAGGGGGAAGGGGGAGGGCAGGGAAGGGGGGGGGGGGGGGGAAGGAAGGGAGAAAGGAAAGGGAAAAAGAAAGAGGTTTTCACTCCCGCTCGTGGGCAGCCCCTGGCCCCACTTAGACGCGCCACACGCAATTCACTACTTTAAAAAGTATGGAAAATACAGAAGCCAGAAGAGGAAATTAATAAGCCAGATTCACTCTCAGTCGGTGCCCTGATCCCTGTGCCGTAAAAGGCACAAACACATGGGTGAAAGAGGAGTTGGGAGGCAGAGGTGTAAGAAGAAACAAAAAAAGACCCCGTTTCTTCCCGAGAATATCCAACCTCTCTCCCTCTTGCCCCAGCGCTCGGGCTGCTGCAAGAGTGGGGCCATCCCTGCTCTCTCCTTGCCTCCTCAACCTGACCTAGCCTGGCCTGGGTCTGAGCTAGACTACCCGGGCACACCAGAGAAAGGCGAGACTGCCGAAGCTGCCATCCGAGGCACAAACCTGCCTGCTTCTCCAAATTGTGATACTTTTCGCGCGGAACCCACTCAAGACTTGTGCCGCTTGATGTGTGTACGGACTGCCATCAACTTAGCCTCCGGGACCCAGCAGGGGGAACTGCCAGCACAGGGTCTCTTCCCCTACTCTCCTCTCACCATATTAATTTAATATAGCAATATAAGCATAACATACATGCCTCCTCAGGCTCACATACATAGTAGTGTAACTCCTCTCTCCCGCCCCCAACCAAAAAGCAGTTTCGGTGCTCTGGGTCCGCAGCTTGTCTCCACCTCAGCGTCTCTGCCCCGTCTCTTCTCCTCCTGACGCTCCCACCTTGAGCCGGGGCTCGAGCGCTCCGGTAGTAATGGGAGAGCAACCTCTCGCTGACAGCCCCACAAAGCAAATTATGAGTTTCTGGAGTGGGTGGCGGGCTCCTTGTCTCTCATGGAGGGGAGGACGACAGTTCACCCACCAGTAGATAAACCTAAGAAAATGTTCCAACTCGGGTGTCATACTGCACACCCTTTCGTCTCCCACGGGGTGCTTATTAGCCAGAAGTCCTTGGTATGATTAAAATTAACATCTTGCCACAAATGTACGGGTACATGCACTGAAAAATGTACTGGTACATGAACTGTGAAAACTGTTCCTAAAACTTAGCTAATATTTATCCCCACCAATTTCCTCACCAGTATACTTCCTTAGAGATAGTCTGCAATGTATGCATGTGAGTATATATTTCTGTAGCTTTTATGGCTATAGAAGTGTACTAATCCTATATTCAGAACTACATATATCCGAATTACAGAGTTTTGAGAAGAAAAAAAACCCAAACGGCTGCACAGCAAAAGCAACAGAGTAAAGTAGGTGCATTCATAGGTACAAAAGTTGCGGTGGTTGCCCACAGGTTTGACACTTAGAGATTGGCTCATGGTCTAATTCAAAGCCATCTTGAACGTAATGTATTTTTTCCTTTTTAAATTGTAGCAAATTAAATGTATTCCATAATAATTTAAAATAGTTTTTTTTTTTCCTGCTCAAATTTCTTCCGCTTAGCTCTGTAAGAAGGTAAGTGAACACATTTTGGTCCAAACATTTTCCTTTCATTGGAATTTAGAGAAAGGACAACATTTAAGAGAACGGTTTCAGCATACGTATAAAAGTAAAGAATAAATAAATAAATAAATTTTTTAAAAAAGAACACCAAAAAAACCCTCTGGTTTTCGCCATTTTAGAACTTGGAGAATAATCTCACAATGGCTTGAAAGAATGGTCTGCTTATAAATAGTGCACTATAGAAGGAAAGACTCGAGGGTTTTATTTCAATTCAGAATTACACAGAAATCAGAAGATATCTTAGGTGGCTAGGTGATTTTGCTTCCAAAACTTTCTGCAAAAAAAAAAATATTGTTCATACCTCAGTGTCATACAAACTTATGATTTGGCGAACCCAGTAGGCAACACTGAAACGGATCAGCATGACCCAGGAGCGCAAATAATAAACACACTCGAAATTCCTGCTTTGGTTTCTCTATAGTGTCAGCATTGGCAACTCTCACATTTTATCAGTTACCAGATTTTAATGTGAGGAAGGAAGCGGTTCCATTATCTAAATATACCCAATTGTTCGCGAACAGATGATGGGCAATTTGATCTGCTCTGTCTAATTCATCAGTACAGATAAGATAAGAAAGAAAAGTCAGTCAGATATCACCAAAGGGGTTAATATTTAAAAAAGATTAAATGTCAGTTATTTTAGCTAAGAAACATTTTGGTCTAGATTTTAACGTCTCCATAAAAGGATCCTCCAGTCCGAAGGAAATTTGGGGTTTGTTTTTGTTTTCTTTTCGTTTTTTTTTGTTTTTTTTTTGGTTTTTTTTGTGGTTTTTTTTTTTTGTTTTGTTTTTGGTTTTTTTTGTTTTTTTTCTGTTTTTGTTTTTGATAGGCCTAGTTTAAGGTTTTTTTTTTGGTGGTGGTGGTTTTTTTTGTGGTTTTTTTTTTCTTTTTCCTACCCTTGTATTTATGTTTACGGCATACATGCTTGAAGTGCCTTTCTTTTGAATGTCACTATATCTTTGCAGAAACACAGAGATCTATTTCAGATGCATTTCTCAGGTTGTCTTAGAAAGTGATCTGCTCCGTGTTGCTTGTAGTATCTACAGTATTGAAAATGTTCTTCATTATCTACTATTCTCCCCTTAGTTAGAATCACAGGATGCATTGCCAAAGTCCTCTGAAAGGTCCTACATGGTCCCGAACCTAATTCTAGTAATACAGATATTTGCATTTGAAAAGAAGAAATAAAAAACTTCACTATTAACTTTTTTCCTCGCAGGTCTATTCATGGGAAAACACGTACAAAACATACCAATTATCTTTTACCCGCTTCCTCACAGTTTCCCCTCTTAATTCCTCCATCAAATTTATAAAGTTAACAAGAAAAATAAAATCTCACTGAACAATTAAACAACGTAAATGGCGTACCTGATATAATCTCTTTTACAGTAGGTTTTGCCATCCCTAACAAAGCACGTACAGGTCTCGTCCAAATACTGATTACACTCTGCACACTTCAAACACGCCGCATGCCATTCCAAATCCGGAGAAACCCTCAGAATATACTGATCGTGAATTTGATTGCCGCAACCAACACATAGGGAAATCAGACGTTTTTCTGAAATGAAAATAAATACATGATTGACTAACCGTTTACTCTCCTACAGAGATAAACACACTTTTAATGTCATTCCCTTATAAAGCGTATTGTGGGAGTGTTATTTAGTTTCTGCTTTTTTTTGTTTGTTTGTATATTTGGGGGGGTTGTTTGTTGGGGTTTTTGAGGTTGTTTTTTTAAAGAATACTGCACATTTGGATGATAATTGTAGTGTGCCATAAAAACCTTGCCTCGCTTAGAAAGGAGGCGGAACATATGTTAAAATGCAAATGTGAAGAATCTTTGGGGTGAAGGTCCTTATTTCAAAAACCTTGCACGAAATCAAAACTACAAACTCCCACGTTATTTAATTTTTATTTTATTGTTGGCTTGTTTGAACGCCCTGCCTTACGAGGAGAGGACCTGTGTGTTTCGTTTTGTATTTTAAGAAGCTCTGACTGGAAACGATGAAGCATGGTGGGATGCACTTCCCACTCAGCCCGTTCCCTCAGAAGAAGGGACTCGAGGCTTCTAGCAAGAACAAGCATCATTACGGTTGTCACTTGCTCTCTTTTGTAAGTCTAATGCTAATACCCGTAGACCGACTAGGTGCTGGATAGTCAGAGAGCCTCACCGAGGCTATCACGAGAAGAATTTAAGGCTCCGTGGTTGAAGATCCCATCAAAATTCTGTCTGCTCCCCAAACTTTAAAAGAGAGTAGGACCCCAGGCTGTTAACATATAAGGCTACGACAGAGCAAGCATGCAGGCATGGTAACAAAGGCACCTTCTCTACCATTCAAATGAAGTTCATCACTTTAGCAGTTCGTCTGCCTGAGACGGTTACAATAGACAGCACATTATTCCAACAACGGTAAAGATTCCGCCTTACTTTTTGGTGGGTCTCCCATGTCTCCCATATCTGTAAGAGGGTGTAATGTCCACAGTGAAATGATGTACGGTTTCGTATTAAGACCCCAAAGTAGGTTTGAAAGCTGTCGCTAAAAACAAGAATAATAATAAAAATAATAAAAAAATAGAAGTATTAACAGAGGAAAAAAAAAAAAAAGAAGAAGAAAAAAATTCGAAATCGGAAAAAAAGGGGGAAAAAAAAAGAAAATGGTGCAAAACACCACCGGCGTGGGAGACACTGTCAGGGCTGCAGAGAGAGAAGGGGACGCGCGGTGAGGCGCGGCGCCGGGGGCGCGACGGGGTCCGTCCACGCGTAGCGGCGCGGCACGGCACGGCGCGGGAGCGGTGCGGAGCGGTGGCGGTGCGGCGCAGGAGCGGCGCGGAGGCGCGGTGCGGTGCGGGAGCGGTGCGGAGGCACGGAGGCGCGGCGGTGCCGGACTGGGCGCTGGCGGCGCGGGCACTCGCCTCGCCCTTATCTCTTACTCAAACTTCTCTGCTCCAACTCAGCCCGCTCGCCATTGGCGCGACGTCACGCGCGGGCACGTCACGCCCGCGCGCGGCCATTGGCTGCGGGCGGCGCGGCGCAGCTGCTCCCATTATCATATTTCAGCGTCTGGCGGCGCGGCCGCCCGGCTCGGGTTCGCGCGGCCAACTTTTCCTCACTCCTTATTTGTATTTCCCTTTATACTTTTCGTCTTGTCGCTCTCCTCCATCGCCGTCTCTTATCTCCCGTCACACCTTTCATTTTCCTTCCCGGCCCCACTCGGGCTCCTATACCCCTTCCCCCGTCCGGGCTTGCTGCGTCACATGTACCATTTCCGTATGGATATTTACATATACATGTATTTATACACACACACACACACACACATATATATATATGCATATATTTGTGTATATATGTATCTATACATACATGTAATTTTTTTCGTGGTTATGTTAATCCAGCTGTTTTCTTCCTCAGCGTTTATCTTTCCCAGGCGGGTACCACGCTCCAGGCGGAGATGCCCTGAAGAGGGAGGGTACGGCGGGCTGGCTGAGCACGACCCCAGCCACGAGATGGGACTGTTTACTTTTCTCCTCCAGCCTCTTTCTCTTAAATTCATGGATAAAATCTTCAATATTTCTGTTAAACACAAGATCGAAGAGGGTACAAATATTTAACTTAAATTGTCTCTCAAGAACTTCTGCCTTTCCCCAACAAAGAGAATCCCTTAAAGTTCTTATTATTAAAAAGGATGAAAAATAAAAGAGAAAAAAAAAAAAAAAAGGAAAGAAAAAAAAAAGAAAGAAAAAAAAGAAAAAAAGGGGTGGGGAGAAGACGCGGACTTGCTGTCGGAGCAGACCTGCGGCTCTGCTCCCTGGAGGCGATGTGGGGAGTCCTCACCGAAGAGTCGTGGCCAGGAGAGGTGCCGTGCGCTGTCCGCGCCTTCGTCTGCGCAGCAGCGCGCGGCGCCCCTCGGATTCCAGAAGGCAGTTATCTGAAAGTTTCTCAAACTGGGCAAAATGCATCTTAAGATGTGGGCACTGATTTCTTTGTGTGTGTTTTTCGAAGGGCAGATTCCACTTCGGCTACTCCACTTCGTGCCTGTCCTTTAGTCTGTGCAGAATTGTACCCGAGCGCGACCGCCCCATGCTCTTCCGATACCCCCCTCTCCACACCCGGATTTAAACGTTCCCTTTGAGTTTGTTTAGATCCCATTTTTGTCTTCTGTTCCATATGGACTATTATACCGCCCTCATCAACGTAGGGAAGAAGTGCCCTCCAATCACTGTTCATCGGGAAAATAAAATATACTTGTTTTCAATGTCCCATGTTTCTAAAAGGCAACCGAGTTTGGGTCTAAGAGAGGCAAAGCCACAGTCATGCAGAATAATTTTCCACGAGGAAGTCTGATTGCAATGAAACAGCCAAGAAATAGTTCTGAAACTCGCATTTGCTGCTGGGAGAGCTTCTAATCAACGGACCATCTTGCATTTCTAACTTACTTGGCAAGATGTTTTCCTTTCCGAAGCTGACGGAGCAAACACACCCTCCAGGTTTATTTCAAACAAGAAGCCACTCGCAAGTTGCCACTCGCGGAGATAACTAAACTACCCTGAAATGATCTCAAGATAGTGTCAGGAGGTAAAGATATGTTGTAAACACGCGCACACAGTTAATTTACATATTCGACGTTTAAATAAACGGTGGGAAATGCAACTCTTCTAGGTGATCACTTCCACACCCAAGAAACTGGCGGTATACATATATGGGGGCTGTTTATGTGCATGCATATGTAGAAAAGATTAGGTATATGTATAACTATGAGTACTTAGGCATTTAGGTATCAGAATAGTAGCTGTAATTCTCTGTGTAAAGCTGAGTAAAGCAAAAAGCAGTTTGAAAGACTTCTGAGCCGGGCAGCTTCGGACAGCGTGGCACGAGTTTGAGGTAAACCGTTAGTAATAGCCATTTTCACTGAAATCCACGGCTGCGCCGCTCGTCCGGGCCGAGGGAGCACGGCCGCGCCCGGTTTCTGCTCGTGCCCCTGCTGACCCTGCTGCTCCCGCCGGGGCCGCGGGACGCGTTGCGGGGCTGGGCGGCGCGGGGTCCCTTCGCGGGGAGCAGCGTGGTGCCCACCCGGCCTCTCCCCGCTCCCCGGCGCTCAGGCGGCGCGGCGACCTCTGCTGGCCGCGGGGCGAGCGACCGCGGCCCCGCGCGGTGGGCGCGTGTCGGACCTTTTGTGTCTTCCCTCCTGGTACGCTGCAAATGCCATCCTCTACCCCTCCCCGAGGGGCACGCAGGGGCCTCCTTCCGTCCCCCACCCCACCACCTTCCCCCCGGGGTGACCTCGCGTGCTGCGAGCTGGACAAACGTCCGAGTAATTAAAAAAAAAAAAAAAAAAAATCACTCAGTAACTGAGAAAAAGAAAATTCCAGGATTTTATGAGATTCGAAGAGAGAAGGTGTTTTCCTGTACTGCATTCTATGCATTTTTTTCCTCCTTAGATGTTTGTATATATTTTAAAAATTGACCTGCTTAAAGTACAGCTCCTCCTAGATTTGAAATAACACATATTATTTTTCACTGTTACACCCTTGATTGAAAATAATTCAATCTTATTGTAATTCTATTAACCCCCACCGCCTAACTTTTGGTTTAACTACTACTTTTGGGAGAGGTACTGCATTTTAAGCTTGATCTTTGCAAATCATGTGCAATAAGAGGGAAACCTGTCTCCGCCCCACAAACCAGGATTGGGGGAAAAGGAGGGCTTTGATCAAGGGTTTTTTTCCCCTCCCGTGCTACTGATTTGCTTACTGTGTATTTGATTCGCGTTACCAGTAAGGCGAAGCTCTATATTTAGCCGTCATCAGAATCGAGTTTAAGGGAGTGGAATAATTAGTGGAATTGCCAGTTTCAATGAATCAGGTATTTAGAGGAAAACGCTGGTGAAGGATATCAGTATACACGTGAATGGGAAGACGTAAACCGAGATTTGTACATATATGAGACACTTCCGAAAATATATGTTTTTTCCTCCCCTCTATCGTATTTATTTACTTTTGGGATGGGGGCTGAGAAAGTCTGCTAAAAGTCTGTGATTCTACACAGAAATCAATAGCTTTCATCACGTTGAGGGGCTCAAATGAGATTATATGCATTCGAGGGAAGGGAACGGGGGCAGAAAAACACACAAAAAACCCCCCAAACAAACCAAAACAAAATCACAATCCCTAAGCCGACAGTGGCGATTAACCCTTTCCGTTCCGTAAAGAGCCGCTATAAATTCTGTCCTGAGTTTGCTTAGGGGCAAAAACTAGGACGGTTTCCCAGGGGAGACAAAAAAAAAAAAAAAAAAACCAAACCAAACCAAAACAAAAAACCAAAAAACCAACCAACCAACCAACCAACCAACCAACCAAACAAACAAAACCCCACAAAAACAAACAAAAAAAAACCAAAAACCAAAAAACCAACAACAACAAAAAAACCCCAGCTTCCCAGCTTTGGGAAATGATTAAGGAGGTGTTGCTGGTTTCGGAAGAGAGGAAGTGGGCTCTCTAGGGGCTGGAGAGAAGGGTGAGTTGCCCTTGCTAGGGGCTGAGGCAGTACCCGGCTGCGGCAGCTGTGCGCCGGGAGCACAGGGGTAGCAAGGGCTCCTTGGCCGCGCCTCCGGGGCTTGTCGCGTTCACCGTCCCGAGGTTCAGAAGACGGGACCTGGCCGCAGGACGCAACGAATCTCCCAGTCCGGTCGGAAGAGCTATTTTTGTCCCACGGCACGGCGGTGGCTCAGCGCAGCCTCGCCAATCGGGCACGCAGAAAGTCTCCTTGTGTATGCTCCGGTTTAAAACTTGAGGAGCTTTGGACCAAAAAGATGCTTTACAAGAAGCGTCTGGAATTGATGTTCCCAGAGGTTCAGATTTCCCCTCGCTGTCTTGCGGAACGTGGTGAGGAGCCCGTGCGGTGGGATGTGCCGAGAGGGGAAGAAGTTTCGCACAAGGCTGGAACTGGAAACAGCTCAGCGGGGAAATCAATCACGAAATGAATTAGCTGCTCCGGGGTGTAGGCTTTGACTCATCTAGAGGTGTGCGATCTTTAATCTTCAAGCCTTAGCTACTGCATGTGAGGGAGAAGTGTAGCATAACAGCGCTAAATCTATCAAAACAGAAGAAAACCTGTCAGTAGGCTTCTTCTGCACGCCCAGGAAACCTTCATGACTTTTAATAATATAATCAAGCTTATTAAATCCCTCTACAGCTTAATTAAAAAAAATAAATAAAAGCAGAACGCAGCCATCCTTTCTCTCCTGGAGCCTTTCTCGGAGTTCAGTAAGACTCGGAGCGTCTCCACAGGACTGGCCGGCATCACCGCATCCGCTTTTTTATCCTGCCAGAAGTGGACACTCTGGCATTGGTAGCCTAGACAGGGGAGTAAGGTTTTTGGCAGGTAGGGAAAACAAATCCTCGCAAAATTCTGGGGAGAGGAAGGTCCCCAAAAGATGTTAAGGAGGTGTCAGAGCGCGGGTCGGGCCGAGGCATGGAAAAGCCCAGTTTCTCCTCAGCCGAGTGCTGCCTGGCCTTAGCGCCCGCAGCCCCGGACGCACATGGGGAGCGAGGCAGTTTGGGGATGTTTATTGCTTTAAACTTTCCCCTTTGTTATCTTCCTAGTGTCAGGAAGTGTTCGAGGACAGGAAATACAGCGGCGATTTTTTCTCCGGGGTGAACAGAAATCTCAAGGCAGCGAGGCAGTTTCAGGCCCACTTTCAAGTCCCAGCTCTGATAGGGGTCCCAACGGGGTGATCGGACCCTTTCTTTCCCCTCGCCGGCCATGGGGTCTGTATGGGCGGTGGGGAGGAAACGACCCGAGCCCGGCCCTGCGCCGGTTCCAAAGGGCGTCCGTCCCACATCAAGGATCAAACTGGCAGGAGAGAAAGGATGCACAGCAGCGGAATAACCCTGTCCCTCATGAGTCTATCCTGGCATAATGTGCGTAAGGGACACCCCAATTCTGCACCTTCGTAAACAGGATGATTCCTTTGGGAAATTTTCCTCTCCGAAATAGCCTCAACCAGCATCCCGTCCTAGTGCTGGTACAGTGGTCACTTCTTCACGTCCCAGGAAAACAGCTCAGAACCCGTCTCTGGAGTGTGGCTTTGGAAAGGAAAAAACTCCGAAACACCACCCTCCCCCCACCTAAAAAATTAATAACGTCGTCCTCATCAGCGACAGTAACCATAGCACGGCAGCAGAGCAACGGCCGAGGCGGGCGCGGGGCGCCGGCGCTGTCGGGGCCCACGGCCGCCGCGAAAGCTGCGGGGGCGGGAGGATTGCCCGGGACCAGGCACGCCTGGTCCCGGCCGGAGGGCTCTGGGTACCCCAGCACATCGCGCCTGGCTGGGCAGCAGAGAGCAGGCGGATCCGCTCCGCTCCGCTCTGCTCCGGTCTGCTCCCCGGCCGAGCAGCTCCGCAGGGAGCCCGGCTGTACGGGCCGCCCACCCAGGGCCGAGGCGAGGACTCAAGGCGACCGGAGAGCCGCCAGGCCGCCCGGTGCCAGCGGACTGATACCCAAAGGACTCCTGCTGGGGAGCGAAGGCGCCTTCCCTCGGACGCGGTGGGTTGGCCGGTGCCACCCTCGGCCCTGCCCCGCTCGCAGCAGCGGCTGCAGTGTCTCACCAACTCCGAATTCCGCCGTGCGGAAGAAGGCACTGCCTAGTTGTCTTTCTGAGAGTCTCGCTTTCCTCCCCTGCGCCTCGCTGATCTTTGTAACGGGGTTTCAGGTGAGAAAAAAGACAACAAAACAAAAACCATCCAGCAAAAAAACCAAACACACCCACACCCACACACCCACAAAAAAACCCCACAAACAAACAAACAAAACAAACAAACAAACAAACCCCCCCCCCAAAAAAAACCAAAAACCAACCCCCCAAAAAAATCCAACAACCCCAATAACTACCCAACTAGACTCGGCAGCGAACACCAAACAAATGAAGGAATATAACAACTGGAAGACACTAAGTTTCACAGTTAGTCTTGTCTGATGGGCAGTGATCTACTTTAGACCCAACAGAGGCTCTACTACTCATCTTTGGTCATTATAAGGCGTATTATTTATTGCTTCTTAAATGAACATAATAAAATTGACAACTGTAACCAAAACCAAAAAACCTTCTATGCATTTTAAAACCAAACACAGAGTTATCTGCATTGGAAGTTAGAGAGGCCAGGTTAATCAGCTGAGGAGAGTCAATAAATGTAAACAAAAAATTATGCCTGGTATTACTGCTTAGATCCTTTAAATAAATCTTGTAAAGTTAACAGCCAGAGAAGCAGTAGGGATACCCAAAAAGGAGACCAAGTTCACAGAGGGAAAAGTTAGAATTCTTTCATCTGAACACAAGAACATTTTGGCAGACTATCCTGGCCACATACAGTTTATTATACTTCTGAGGAGAGGTTGCCTCACTAGAATAAGAAAAAATAAAAAGCAAATCAAAACAAAAACCACTGAAAAGGATTTGCTTAATGCTAACTCTGCAACTTTCAAAACTGCAGACATTAACTTGTTGAAGTGGCAATATACAAAATAGGAGAATCCTAAGTGAAAGGTAGTGCAACCAGAATGTTAGTGAGATTAATTAAAGATGGACTGTGACCCTTTGTACAATATTTTTCACGCATGAAGGCAAAAGCAGGGACTGTGGAGGTAAGTTTTTATGTGCTGTCCACTATTCAGCAGTCTGTCTTTTGAACAGGGGCAAATAAAAGCCATCAATAAATAATAACTCTTACATTAAGAACAAGCATGCACAATATACTTATGGCTTAGCATTTTTTTCCCGCTAATGGGACATGTGCCATCCATTATGTACGAAGATGAAAGGCATATCATACAAAATGGTGGTATTGGGTGTTATGTGTATGTAGATAGAAAGCAAGTCACAGTATTAATGCAATAGGTACCACCAATACATGTGTTACATGTTTGTGACATTCATCTGGAGCATATAATCATTATTAAAGCTACTTGTGGTTTCCTTTATATTTCTCAGGATCTTGTATTCCATCCCAGCTCATGACAAGAAATGTACAATGACTAAGTATAGCAAGAGCTTGAGATGCTTGTCAGTGTTTGTTCTCTTCCTCTATAAAGTGTGTATTTCTGGTTGTATGGTTAGCTGTATCCACATATTGTGATTTTTCCAACTGTGTTGCATGCAGTTTCAGGTTCCCTGGGTAAACAAACATGTACAGGGTGAACTCAGTATCTGAAGATCCTGCAGTGCAGTATGTACTTTAACAGTTTCACTGCCAAAACACTTGTCAGATAAGGAATTTTCAAATGGCATCAACTTCCTATCTATGCATGTGATGTATTTGAACTGCAGGTCAGGGGAAATTTGATGTCTTTAGGACAGTTTTTCAATTTGCCTGTAGGTTGTCTACTGTGCACTGGTCCACTCAGTTTCATGACATGTTGGAAAAGAAAGCAAAACACTTTGGAGAAGGCAGGCCAGTAAATGTGTCCTAATCCCAGGACCAAACTCAACATGTACTCTGGGCAACACTGCAAGTGCCATCAGTAAAGAGGTGGTGTCATTCCCACTCTTGTCAAGGGTACCAAAATGAATAGAAGGCCTAGGAGGGAGATTAGACACGATCTGATCTGAAGATCATATGCATTTGATCCATGTTGTAGGATAAAATGTGTGTGTAAGGAATGGTTAAAGTGAAGAGAATGTGATTTAGGGAAAAAGATACAAAAGGATGAATGTGGCTTTAGGGGTGGGAGAAAAATGTATTGAGCAAAAATGTATGGAGGAACAAACAGAATGACAGAGGGGAAGAGGTGAGAGAAATGTTTAAGAAATTGAATGCAGTATCATTGGGAACTGAGAAAATAAGGAAGAAGAAAAGAAACCAGTGGTGAAGAGAATATAAAAGAAAAAGCATGTCAGAATAAAGAATGAAGAGAGGGAAGATGGAGGCAGGGCAAGAAAATAGAAAGATGAAAGCTTCTTTCCAGAGTGTGTTTGTAATTGACACTGAGGCTGTGACAAATCAGATGTTGCCACTAATGACGAAGATTTGACACTTGGCTGCAGAAGTTTTCCAACCCCCTTCATAAAAATATTTTTTTTGTTAGAGTACAATCAGTGTTAGTGTGTGTGAGAGAATATGGTTATGCTTATATTATTTTCAGCATAGTAATTGTTTACTTTTTGCCACTCGGATTTGTGTAGGATTTCTTTCTTATAATAAAGGAAATGCTTTTTGTTTGTTTGTTTGTTTGTTTGTTTAGTTTTTAAAAAAGCACTGCACTTATAAAAGAAAATACTGTCTAAACCCTGTCCCCAAAAAATGTCTCTTTCTGTAACTCCTGTAGGTCAAAGACGACCCCTGCTCCACATATGTGCAGAAACTAGCAGGCCTATAAAAACTTGATGTGAATCAGCACTGCTCCATTAAAGGTCAGCTACAGCTGAAACAAGCTACTTTTAAAAGGCATCTCCCAGAGAGAAGAAATATGAGACAGACAGGAACAGTATAGAAAGAGATAGGTATTAATCAGAGTAAAAGACAGACGGCAAAAGCAAGAAAATTCTGCCAAGCTTTAATACTTTCCCACTAATATGTTCAACAATGGCCTTATACCCTACACACTCTGTCTGGCTAAGGTCATGTTGAACTTAGCTATGCAAAAGGAAGCAGCTGTCAACTGTAGCACATGGCAGATGGAGAAATCTTATCAGATTTTTAAAACATGAAATGGCTTTTTTTTCCTTTAATTTAGAAATTGATTTGCTGTGTGACATTAGAAACTCTTATACTGGCACCACATGTTGCAATGAGCCATCTTCTACCTCTGTGTGACAAGATAAGGATGTTTTTATTATATGTGTATATTTTGCCATGCATGGATTTTCAGAAATGATTGGGGTCAGCCTTATTTATCTGTTTCAGACCTCCTTCCCCTTTATCTAGGCTGTACTATAAATATTATTCTGACAATGATGAGTTTGGTAACATTTGCTTATATGGTGAAAAGGAAAAAAACATTTTTATTTCAGGAATTATGATAGGAGGTCAGAACAGGTAAGTAGAATAGTCCTCTCTCTCTTTCAAATCTCTGTTAGAGAGCTGGCAGAATTTCCTGGTGGAGTTTCACCAATCTGAACAGTTTATAGAACCCATGATTCAAAAATTCAGCAAATGGCTAATAGTTTAAGCCAAAGATTAGGTATTCCAGATGCATGAACCTGCTCAGAAACACTACTGAAAATGGGTTTTGAATTTACTTTATGGCAAGATGGACTTGTTTGCTTTTAATAAAAATAATGCTATGCTGAACTGTTGATTTTGCAGTGTCTCAAAAACTCCATGAAGTCATTGCCTTGGGGAGTCATCTGCAGGAGTCACACAAAGGTTTTTAGCTAAGCAACACATTGAGGCAGGCAATAATCATTATATGCATTTTACAGATGCACTGAACTCTTCTTTGAGTAAAAAAGGGTGAAATTCTGCTGTCAATATTGTCAGCATATTGAAGAGGAGGATTCTTGTTGAGTTACAGTGCAACAACCAGAGATACTTCTCAGCTTTAAAGATCAAAGTAACACAATCTCTGCATCTTTATGTTCCGGCAGATAAGTCTGTGTTTCTAAGGTAGCTCTGTGTGCAATATTATACTGGAGCATAAGCTTTAATATGTAAGCAGATATAAACCCAAATATTTTTACATTAATTTTCATCTGTGAAAGATCTAGATCTGCAAATCTAGCAGGTGCTCCTGCTCGCCAACAACCAGTTATAAAGTGAAAAAAACCACCAAAAAAAATTAGGATAATACTTTCTTCCTTTGACTCTGAGATTATTTATTACGCAAGTGGACCCCTTTAAGAGCCCTGTTTATAAGTGGTAAAGCATATGCCTATTCCTAAGGACTCACGTAAGTTCACTGTTATAAGAGACCTTTCTGAAGGCAGGTAGTATGTGGCTTCCGAGTCCCTGACACCTTTCATTCATTCACAATAATTCTCACTTATTGTCATCACCACAAAAGACCAATTATAGTTGTTTAGGGTGAAATCTTATTCCATTCCTACAGAAGAGGAAAAAAAGACTTTCTGAAAATCACCAGCTTGAACTGCTATTTGACTACATGTCTTTCCTCTTTTGGAAGTGTTTTTGTTTATATAGATTGGCTGCATCTAAACACACTTGCATCTGGAGTCCTCTATAAATTTAAGAGCTCAAAAGGAAACAGACATGTACTTCAGAAGGGCTGCTCTTTGACTGAGGGAAATAAAGGGCAATGGTTTTATGGAAATTGTTTATGGAAAGTCAAGAGGATGTTAGACAAAGGTTCTTGCAACTTGCTTCTCTTTTATGAATGTTTCAACATAATTTCCTGTTATCTTTTCTTCCTGTGAATTACTCTTATTCAGTATAATTTAATGAAAGAAAAATGAATGAATAATTGAATGTACACGAACACAGTTTACATTAATAGAGAAGTATGACTTGTCTAAAATTATAGAAGTATGTATTTTGAGGTCTAAACACAGAAATTCTTACTCAAAAGATCAATGACATTGATGGTAATCAATGTATAGGCTACATGTATATGTAGTTTTATTCACTTAAATAACCTCTTTTATAAATGTTTCAGTACAGAAACCTTAGTCAAAGCTGTTATTTTCCTCAGGCCAGTAAAATTTTCATATGAGAAAAAACCTACATACTTAAAGACGTAAATATTTTTTCCATCTAATATATATCCACTAGAGATGATTTTTTTCCCCAGAAAGTAACAAAAACTAGTATATCATAATAATTGGAATACTGTTTGCCAGAAACTGGAAATGTCTTGCTCATCCATGTCCAGTTACAGAAGCAAAATTTACATAAGCTTCACAAAATTTTACCCAAGACAAACTAATTTTTTTGCAAATTAATTGACAGAAGTATTTTTATGGAAAAGATAATGAGCACCAGAAATTACTTACAGACAGTTAAAATATTGTTGAAAATTTAATTTTTATGCTAAAGTATGTATTAGAAAAGAAGAATAATTTTACGAGTCAGTTTTTATTCTAATTCATGTTCTGATGACAGAAACAAAATGGAAACAAACATGGAGAGTGTGAGAGTGAAGAGGAATTAAGGGATTCTAAGCACAAACTGTAGTCTTTTTCAAAGAAAGGTGTCTTGTGATTAGACAATGCTAGTAGAATTATGAATAACTAGGATTCAAATCAGTAGAGCAGCAGATTTACTTTCAGAATTGTAATTAGAGAAAATAGTTAAGTTATATTTTACTTCCTCTTTAGTTGTGTTGTGTTTTTTAAAAAAGAAAAAAACAAACAAATATGCTAATAATTTGCCAATATCAACAAGATTTTTAGAAATTTTCCAGTAGAGAATGAGCGTGTTATTAATTTACTACAAATATTTCCTTTTTTTTGATAATACCCCTACTCACATTATTAATATGAAAATTTTGTGTTGCTAAGTAAACACCTTGATGCAATTACATTCAGAAACTTACAGAGACTAAGTCTACAGCTTGTGTAAATCTCCCAAATAAGTAATACTATAATTTCAGTATCCTGTGTGTGACCATCAATACATTGTGATTTTGCAGTAACTCTTTAACTGATTAACTGCAGGCTTTCATAAAGCAATTTTCTTTTTTTTCCCCAGTATATCAATAATAAAGCTATTACATTAACAGAAAAAAGTGTCTGCTGATACAACATTAGGCTTACAAAACCAATTTAAAACCATAACAATCTTTTGTTGCCTATGAATGCTGAATATAAGACAACATGCACTTTGTTTTGCTTAGGTAGTTCAGGGATATGCAGACAAATTCTGAAATAGGCAAACTAATTGCTATGACTATTATTTCCTTGTTATCTGTTCAATTAGTTACGGCAAAAAAGGTATGGTGGATGTATGATACAGTTGTGGTTTTCAGACTTAATTTTATGATCACTGAATACCAAGGTCAGTCTTAAAACAGCTTAAAATTAACCATTAAACTATTAAAATTAATGTATAATTAAAATTAATATTTACTATTAATTTATAACTATTCATTATGTTGTAAAGATGACCTGGGTGAACTGAACCCCAATGTGAATGTATTGGAGGACATTTTACTGGCAAAGTAATGCCTCTATGACCTCTAACTTATCAAAATACAAAATTTTAAATACATTTAAAAGTAGATATAAAAAACCCCCAACAGCTGAGGAAATGTCAGATATGGCTGTATGCAGATGCTCGTAAAGAAATCTCTGTTCAATACACCCTGTGGGAGTAGATTATGAATCTGAGACCATCCTTGAAGTTCTTGGTGTCCTAAGAGCTGATGTGAGAATGCACAGCCCTTTTTACAGGACTGTCTCATGATGTGTGCTCCACTAGAGTATAGTAATGCTCTGGCCACAGAGCATCTCTTGAACTTGTCTTAGAGCCAGCTGCTACTTAGTTTTCTGTGCATCTGGCTGGATAAAAAGCTTAACAAATTCTGTGCATCACTGACATGAACAGGACCAGAGTGACCCTCAGGGTATGCCTCAGTACATTCGTGATGGATACAGAAAGATACTAAGGCAACATTCATTGTCCCTTCTTTAAAAACCCTGGTTCTGGTTGCCTTGAACATCACCAGAGATAATATTAGCATTACAGTCCCCAGTGGGAATCCAGGCTTAACATGTTTGCCGCCATAAAAACATAATAATAAAAAATGAATCTGCCTCAAATATTTTAGAAACTGTGTAATGCCAGTGAAGAGAAGGAGAGGAACAAAATATGGCACATAAACTGAGTTTTGGAAGATTAAATAGCACAGACAAAAAGAACACAGAATGAAATGCAGAGATCCTGAGGTCCATGCTATTGAATACCTCTATGTGCTATGTGCTCATTGTGCCTGATTTCAAATACAGCAAAAGTTAGATCCATGAAAAATGGTGTCATAATAGAAGATTTACATTTTGTCTTCCAGTTTTTTTTTTTTTTTTCCTTTTTTTCTAGTGAGGTAAATCTGCAACCTTGTGTTAGATATCACATTTTGCAGGGGTAGGAAAAGGTATGTGGTCCCAAATATGTATCCACCATAACATTTGCCTGCAGTCAGCATGCTGATCAAAGAGATGTGCAGTGATCCTGAGTGGGAAGCACCTGCAAAATATTAGGTCTTCAGTCTTTTACCTGTTCATAGCTTCAACTTCTTTGCAATAAAAGGACAGTCTGTCTGGGAGCAATAGCTCAGTGACCCATATTTCAAAAAAACAAAATGAACAGAAAACATAACAAAGCACAATGTCACAGTCAAGCACCTGTTATACAATAACCTAGAGATTACAGGGTTTTGCCTGGATGTACCTGAGAAGGCTCAAGATGACACCTTTCAAGTTCTTTCAGAGAGCTCCTATCACCTCACTATTCCCTGGTAAGAGCACAAGACACGGAAAAAGCTAGACATCATCCATCCACTCTGTTGAAGGTGTATAGCTGTGGAGAAAAGATGTGCAGAACTGGAACACAGTAAGAATGTAAGAGTGACATATACTGGCTCCCAGGACTGTATCAGGAAAAACAAAACAGAAAATTAAACAAATACTTTAAAACTGAAATGTCTTTATTACTTGTTTTCAATATTCCAAGAAATAATTATTTTTCTGACATGTAACATTTTTTGTCATTGTTTGTAAGCCAAGAGAACACAAATGCAATGAACAAAATACTTCCAATGTGACTTTTGGAACAAATAAATGTCTGCTCTATAAGTGTAGGAAGATTTTTTCATGAGTATCTGTTTTACATTAATGGATGTTTGGAAACTGTAGCAAGCAGTAAATAGACAGTGGAGAAATGCCACGACTGCATCTTTTCCCATTCTCCACCAAAGCATCAAATGTAGCAGAATTGTCACCAGTGTACAGTTTAAGTACTACATCAGAGCTTCCTTGTGCTGATGGAGTGATCCAGCTAACAGACATTTTTGTAAGACAAATAATTCTGTCCTTATTCTTGTTTCTAAAAGTTGTCCTTTCCCTCTCTACTGGTCTTTCTCTGCCATTCAAACACTCCTGGTCTGCTCATATCTTCCATCATCCTGTGTGCATTCTGTTTTCTTTCAATTCTTTTTCTCTGCCTGCTGCAATCTCTCAATGCTTTCTGTCCTTCTGGCCATGGAGGAGGGGTAGTGAATTGCTAGAAAGGAGTGGGAGAGGGACTACAGAGTCGCCACCTTTGCTCTCAGTTTGCACTTCTTCTCTCAGAACGAAACTTTCCCCTTTATATCAGAGGAAGGGAAAGGTGTTGCTCAGCTGTAGGGCTGTTAAATGAGAGGGGGCACATTGGCCTTAACATCATTTATGGCTTCACAGACATCTCAGTTCCATTGAAAACACCAGTTAGTATGGTGTTCTGCTCCTCAGCTCTTATTTTTTTCTGTCCTAGCATTTCTTTTCCCCCTCAGATAATGCAGGTACTGTTAGAAATTTCACAGACTCACAAAGACCTGTCTCATGATACACAAATTTCAGGAAAAAAAAAGGTAGCAAATTTTAATTGTATTATCAGTCTACATGGATTTGTATTGGCTCATATTTTCAAGAATGTCTCCATATAGGAAAAGGACCTCTTACTTGACATAGATGCTAAGATTAACTTTGACATTTAGAATATTTCACAACCAGTATTGACTTTGTAGATCAGAAGAGCCATCTGGGGCCTGAATCTATAATTGTTTTTATCAGCAATTAACAGTTTATAGAACTGAACATGTTATGAGCACTGAATGGAAGTAGATTTACACCTAATATTAGATAAATATCAAGATACACATCTAGAACTTGTAATTTCTTTTCTTTCTTTTGAATGAAGTTGATCACCTGAATATCAGAATTAGCAGAGCACAGCTGTTCCTGGATCACAGATAGAGGTTTCCAGTCACTTCTATTGGTTTAAGAGGCTGTAGCCTTTATTCTCAGTGCTCTGATATGGATCTTTTGCAGTTATTCTTCCCCTTGTAAGTTCTGCTGGATGATTTCAGAACTTGCTTTCTGATATAATATGAAGTCCACTGACAGTACTCCAGTATCTCAGAGAACAGTTTCTTATCTAATTAGCATTTTTGCATCTAAGCTATATATTATCTCTTTCCCCCCGAGCTTCTTGTTTGCTTGCAGCTCAATTTGTAAGGCCAGCTCTAACTTATAAATCTCTACATGGTTAGAGTCAATTATAGCTCGGTGCTGCCTTTACTGCATGTTCAGCAGCTCTGACCTTGTTAGCTCTCTTGGCACTGTGTGGTGTGGCTCTCTTCTGATCTGTGGTGGGACTACCCATTCCCCTGGTCCATGGTATAGGCTCTCCTCAAAGCAGGTCCACACAGGTCCTTCCCTTTCCATGGGTTGTGTATTTAACTCCCTTACCAAAGAGATGTCTGTGTGGGTATGCCTGTCTGTGTGCATTTGTAAATTAGACTTTGCTTCACAAAACCTTCCTCCACAATCCAATTTAGGAGAACCCAAATAAACTCTTCAATCTGATTCTCAAGGGTACAAAAAATCAATGTATGTAAATGGGGACTGCACTGCTCATATCTGGTGCCTCCTGGTATGAAGTTGCAAGTCTTGGGGCAAGAACAGATCTGTACAATTAATGTTAAATTTATTGTGCCAGAGTTATTTTCTAATCCTAGAAATGCACAGCCCAAGCTAGATAAGCATTGGCAGATTAATTAGCTTTCTTCCATCTTTTTTTGGGCATTTTCTGTTATCTGTCTGGATTACTTGTCACCAACCTTATTCTCAATATTTTCTGTATCTGTTGAAATTTAGCAGCAACCTAACATTTTATGTATGCCTGTTCTTCAACGTGAGTGTTGGGAAACATCCTGGGGATGTTTCTTCTTGAAGCTGAGACTGTGCCACACTTTGCCCATCATGCTGCCCTACTTTATCACCAAATCCACATGAGATGGTTGCTGCAGTGACTTCCACTGCTAGTTTTACTAAAGGAGACACAAATTCTTAGATTCTTGTGATGTAAAGTAGAAACCATCTGGAATACATGAAACTAAAAATTAATTCTACTCAGGAAAATTTTACTAGATTTTAAATTGTTTCAGAAATTAATATGGGTAACAGGACAGATGATGTACTATTTGGAGCATAATTATTTCCCAGAATAAACCTAAATAGCACAGATTACTCTATTTATCCTGAATGTTCCAGAAAAAAAAGGTGATAAAACTGAAACCTAAAACTGGACCAGGAAGTGGTACTCTTCTGAATAGTATGTGAACAGAGTAATAGTAACAGGGAATGACTGGAGGAGTCCCAAGGTAGCAAAATGAAGTAGATGGCAATACCATCATATGCTTCAGAGACTTGTTACTTTAAAAGAGTATAACAATGGTGAAATTAAAGAGTGACAAAAAGTACTATGGTGTATTGTATTGTGTATTACTGTACATAGTAATGTGAAAAGTGTTCTAACGATAACTAATATTTGTGTGCTCAGAGGGTTTAGTGGTTTCTTTATAACCTGTTGCTTAATCAATAACACTGTAGAGTCTTAAACAGATTTTCAAGCCTGTAATATAAAGAAGGAAAATGGGACTGGTGAAGTAGAAAGTAAGCAAGAAGGTAATCCATGAAGCAATGAATTAACAGAAGAATACTTCAGCTACAGCAGGAATAAACTGAGAAACATCAGGACTGTATTCAAATTTGCCTCCTGTTTCTATTTAGCTTGAATGTTTAACCTGATATTTTCTTCAACCAAGTGGTACGTATCTAATATTTGTGTCATGCAGCTTTAGTAATGTTAAACTTTTTTGTAGCACCCGGAACTTGGATTTATGATTTTTAACTTATATCCTGCCATTTTCCCATGGGGTTCCTTGACAGTTTGGTAGTTCAGGAAGGATAGGAAGAAACCAATTTTCTTTTGGTATTTATTACAGGTGAGTTATTAAAAGAAGTCATAATAATGTTAAGCAAAAGGGATTCATTAATGAATAAATGGTGGTTCAATTGTAATAATTGATGACTGTATGATAATAAAATAGTGATTAACCAATAACTGAATGGTAATTAAATAGTAATTTAACAATTATTTGACAGTGAATTAATGATGATTTGACAATGATTTAAGCAAAAATTTGGATGATGCTTATATGGCAATCAAGCACTCTACTATTTCCTACATTTCTAAAACATTATAGCTGGATATGTGTATGTTGCTAGCATAAGATATAATTTTAGGCCTAATGTAAAATGCTGTTTACCTTGTTAGAGACATTGAAGAATAACCCTAAGTAAGATCCCTGCTCAAAGGGAGATCACCACTGTGCAGCCTGCTGCTGTTCAGAAGAACTCAATGGGCTCAAGGGTATAGATACTTACAGGTAAAGTAATTGACTTGTAATCAATCCCCCCTTCCCTGTGTGCAGAGGTGGTGCAGAGCAGCAGCAGTTTTAGTTTTGTCTAGTCCCAGCTCAGGCTGGTACTGTTACCTTCTGATAAGATGTGGCCTCAAATCTTGGGTGCCTGAGAACCTATGGTCTAGCAGTTCTCACAGTTTGTGCTTGTCCATGATGCCTGAATCAAAGTACTGCTCACCATACGTCTGTATATGTCTATAAAATATTCCTTTTTTGTTGTTGTTTTTGTTGTTGTTGACGTTTTTGTGGACTATACACTGTATAAACTATATTGGGTTTTCATGGCTGGCCTCTGGTGTTGGGTGGGGGTACAGGGTTGACTCTGTGGCTTCTGTTAGAAGATGCCAGAAGCTTTCACAGTGTCTGACAGAGCCAATGCCAGCTGGCCTGAGGATGGACCCACTGCTGGACAAGTCTGAGTCAGTTAGGAATGATAGTAATGCCTCTGTGACAACACATTTAAGAAGAAATAAAGTATTATTGCACAGATGTAATTGTGGCCAGAGAAGAGAGTGAGACCATGGAGAAGCAGCTGTGCCCCTGCAGCCCATGGAGGAGCAGAGATCCACCTGTAGCCCTGGGAGGAGACCCACACTGGAGCAAGTGGATGCCTGAGAGAAGGCAGTAAACCCATGGGAAGCTTACACTAGAGCAGGGTCCTGGCAGGATCTGCAGACATGGAGAGAGGAGCTCATGCTGGAGGAGGTTTCCTGATACGACTTGTGACCTGTGAGATACCCATGCCTGAAGCAGTCTTGAAAGACTGCACCCCATGGAAGAGAGACCCATGGTGGAGCAGTTCATGGAGACTGATGCCTGTGGGATGCACTCATGTTGGAGAAATTCACAGAGGACTGTCTCCTGTGAAAGGGACTCCACACTGGAGCAGGGCAAAGATTCTTCGCCCTGAGCAGCAGCATAAACAATGTGTGATGAATAGATCACAACCTCCATTCCTATCTCTCTGTGCTGCTGGTAGGGAGGAGGTAGAGCTGGGAAAGGGGATGGCGGGAGAAGGTGTTTTTAAGATTCATTTTATTTTTCATTATTGTACTTGGGTTTTGTTAATAATAAATTCATTTAATATCCCTAAGCTGAGTCTGTTTTTCCCATGACAGTATTTTGTGAGTGATCTACCTCTCTGTCCTTAACTCATGAACCTTTCATTATATTTTCTCTCCTCTACTTGTGGAAGGGACTGATAGAGCAGCTTTGGTGGGTGCCTGGCATCCAGCCAGGGCCAACCCCCTACAACTGCATACTATGAAAATAGATTGCTTAAGTCTACCTTTAGTTTTTATGTCACTTTCTGTCCATTACAGAAGAACCAGAATTGTTAAATTGAGCACCAATTAGATTTTCACATACACACTTTTATTTCTTCAGTTCATATTTGGTATTTCAGATTTTAAGAGCTTGTGGCTTGGTCTACAACCAAGAAAATAAAAATTCCTATATAAAAGCCAAGATCCTTCTCCAAGACTGATTGTAGAAGTTAGTACCTAAGCGCAATGCTGCATGTCAGTAAAGTCCTGAGACATGGCAATGAGTTTCACACAGAAGTTCTGCCCTGCAGCCAAAATCACCATAGCCTAGTTGAACTTATTCTCACAGAATGTCATTAGCAATAGTTTGCATTAGTGGCTTTTCACCATCAAATGCCTAAATTCCATGTGTTATAAAAAACTGAGGAGTGAGACAGAGAGCAGAGCACACACCAAAAAAGCAGAAGTCTGAGCCATGCTCAGAGATTTACACAGGCTGAACTCCACGTGAATATCTGTTTTTTTTCTTACAGAGAGACAGGAGACATTTTTCTTACAGAGAGACTGTGTGAATCAGATCACCAAAGTAAGAGTAGGAACCCTGTACCTGCCTTTGAGCTCAAGGGACATCCTAATAAATGTACTAGAAAGGTGAAGACAGACAGACACAAATGCCTTCAGTGACTGTGCTAGAATTGATTTGGCAAATACCTCACAATTCCAGTAGACATAGAGATATATTTTAAAAGCAACATTTTTTTTTTTAACTGTAACAGGGCAAAACCTATCAGTCCTCCAGATACAATAGTTTGATTTGAGATGACTCTTCCTGTGCCACTCCAGCTTCATCCTCATATTTGGTTCTGCTGCTGTATATTTTCATTTTTGTGCATACAAGTTCCTTTAAAAAATGTTTACTTAAGTTTGACAGTTGGGAGCTTTGCTAAATTAAACCAAACTGACTCCCTCCATAACAGCTCTACTTTGCTTATTCCCTGATGATTGCATAATATGACATATTTTACCTGATATTTTAATTAATTTTAAACCAAAATTCCTTAGATTTTTAAGAGGAGAATAAATATTTTATTGCCCCTTTCATTTCATTGTTATATTTGCCT
The DNA here is from genome assembly GCF_024509145.1 of Vidua macroura. Lineage (NCBI taxonomy): Eukaryota > Metazoa > Chordata > Aves > Passeriformes > Viduidae > Vidua > Vidua macroura. The sequence goes on from NC_071611.1 coordinate 35,004,486, forward strand.
GCCTTTCTGATCAAGCCAACATAATTTCCATGATATGTGTTGTTATTTTTGTGGGTTTTGGCTTTGAGAAATTAGCAAAATTATACTTCAACTTAATTCCACCTTTCTCCTCTTCAAACAAGCTCTCCTAAGTTTAGGGTCGCAAACTTCATAAAGATAAATAAATGCTATGACCTTCTTATATAGAAGTTCACACTTACATGGTGATGAAAATTAAAAAAAAAACAAGACTAGATAAGGAAAATTTATATGCAGATTTAGGTTATTATAGCTCAAGTATAAAAGAAAGATACAACATACAGAAATGTGGCATGTTTCCAATAGCTCTATGGAGCAGTGCCATCAACCCACCATTTTGTGGTACACAAGAGTGGCAGAGAATGCTCCACAGAAAAATCCTCTTTCCACTTTCTTGTGGCTATTGCAAATTACTCATGGCTTCAGCAGATAATTCTGATCTCCCTTTACTCTTATTTCTTTCAACTTGGTATCATAGATGAGATAAGCAGTTACTCCTTATCAGATGACTGTACTAGCAGCCCAAATGGTTACTGGTTTGGCATCTCAAGGACAGCATCTTAAAGGATGACACTATCAACAGTGTGACAGTAATACATACAAGTAGATCAAGTACATCAAAAGTAGATCTGTAGCACAGTGTATTATTTTAGGGAATATATCTACATTCTATAGGACACTAAAGGTTAAAGAGAGTTTTACTGTTGGCATCAAAGTTTCTGGTCACCTGTTTATGACTTTACTCCTCTGTCCTTCCCAGTGGGAAATCATTTAATTAAGAATTTTGCTTTAACAATTTTTAGTACAGCTGACAAACCTCCTGTTTTTCCCTTTGAAGTTTAGAAAGGGCCAAATCATATTTTCTTCTGCTTTGAAATTCCTTCAAAACTGGCACTAATCTCTATATGTCACAGTGTTTCTTTCTCTGGATATATGTTTTGGGGGAAGTGTATCGCCTGAGCAGGAAAGAGGTGGTGGCTCAGTGTAATTTTTGTTGTAGAAAAAAGACCTCTCTAGAACGCCAGGCTGCTAAATCAAGAAGGCTGTTAAAACATGCCACAGTGTCTTATTGTCTTGTGTAACAGTTCTGCTTTGTGCGGAAACACAATTTGTTATGTACAAAGTTAATGTCCGACCTTTTTCACCAAGTTTGTAGTCAGAGTGTGGGATGAGCTCCTATATCCCACCCCACATTCAAAACCAAGTATAATGGGAATCTTCAGGGAACCTAGTCCTGTTGCTGCAGGGAAATGACTATTTTGTGATGTTTTCTGGATTCTTCCCGTGAAACGTGACTCCTGCACAATTTTTCTTTTGATGAGGAAATAGCTCTTTGGTTTTGCTCTTGTATTACCAGATGGAAATTCCAGAGCTTTAGTGTCATCTGACACTGAAGGGACAGATGGGTTCCTTTAGGGATCCTTAACAGAAGGATGACGACATTAATCCTCAGTTACAATTGAAGCTTTAATTTCTTAACATGATTTCATGATTAGTATAGGACTGAATTTGTGATTAGAATGGCAGAGGATGCCTAACTAACAGAATCAATATAATACAATACAGAATCAGCATAATATAGAATTTATAACACAGCTTGTGATTTCTAACCACCTGGACTCTCTGCAGACTGCATCACTGTCTATGTAAAATAGACAAGTATGTGTCTTACTGTCTATATAACAATCATAATCTAGGCTTGAAACTTAAGATTACTTAGAGTTTGGAGGAAGCAGAGGACAGCAGAGGTGTCTGTGACCATCGTGAGGTCACAAACCTCACTGTCCAGAGGCTATTGTAATCCAGGTTCCTCACTTAGGACTTAAAATTTTTTATTTTGTGGAGTGTGCTCTGGCTACTGCAGACACAGAGAGCACTGCCCTGTTCTCTGGCAGGACCATTACCACCACCAGGCTGGGTGCCTGGGAACTTCAAGACAGGTAAGGAAGGGAGTAATCAGCCTGGCCTCTAGGAACCTCAAGGCCAGTAGGAAGGGAAGAAGAAACTACTTGGTTTGTCTACTTGGTTCCTAGGACCTTCAGGATTTGATAATGAGGGAGAGGGAAACACTACATGACTTGCTCAGTCACAGAGAAACAGCTACTTGCCCCATAAAACAGCATTACTTATGCTAACCCCATTACCAGGGGTTGGGACCTTTCTAGAGGTCTGGAAAGCAAATGGACATGCAATTTGTTTAGTTTTTGTTTGTCTGTTGTTGTAAAAGCTGTCCCATAAGCATAGCTCCTTTCATTTTATGAGATTGTATGGCATTATGAGACCTCATATAGAAGCAGAATCACAGAATCAAAGAATAATCTGAGTTGGAAAGGACCCACAAGGATCATCGAGTCCAATTCAAAGAACCAAAGAACCATCCCCAGGAGTCACAACATGTGCCTGAGAGCACTGTCCAAATGCTTCCTGAGCTCTGTCAGGCTGGTGCTGTGACCAGTTCCCTGGGGAGCCTGTTACAGTGCCCAACCAAAAGTTTATCTGGGGGAAGAAACTTTTCCTGATATCTGATCTAAACCTCCCCTTACTCATCTTCATGCCCTCCCCCCATCTCTGGTCCTGTCAATTGTCACCACAGTGCAGAGATCAGTGCTTGCCCCTCCTCTTCCCCACCTCTTCCCTTCCCAAGGAAGTTGTAGCTGCAATGAGGTCTGCCCTCAGTGTCCTCTCCTCCAGGCTGAACAGGCGAAGTGACCTCAGCTGCTCTCATATGGCTTAGGCTCAAGGCCTTTCACCATCTTTTTTACCCTCCTTTGGATGCTCTCTAATACTTTAATAACTTTATTATGCTCTGGCACCCAAAAGTGTCCCAGCCCTCAAGGTGAAGCCACCCCAATGCAGAGCAGATCAGGACAATCCCCTCCCTTGCCTGGCTGTGATGCTGTCCCTGATGCCCCCAGGACACCCTTGGCCCTCCTGGCTGCCAGGGCACTGCTGGCTCATGTTCAACTTGCCATGGACCAGAACCCCAGGGCCCTTTCCATGGCACTGCTCTCCAGCCTCTCATGTACACTCTGTCTGTACATCCAGGGCTGCCCCATCCCAGGTGCAGAATCTGGCACTGTCCCTTGTTAAACTTTATACAGTTGGTGATTGCCCATGTCTAATTTGTCAAGGTCTCACTGCAGCCCCTCCTTGACTTTGAGGGAGTCAATAGCCAAATGTCACAAACAAGGATTTTATCATAAACTGTGGATAGAAAGGATCTGCAGAGAACATATCTGTGTCAGGAATTCCTAGAGTGATATAAGAGGACATGCATTTGCCAAATTCTTACTCTTCCACAGAGTATGATTTCAGATTGGCACAGAGCATGGGGATAGGTGGGCCTTGATGAAAGAATGACTTTTAAAGCCATTATCACATTTCTTCCATCCAGTTTTGCTTTCTTATTCTGGGCTGCTTTAAAGCAAGCCCCTGTAATGACCACTGCACTAGATTTCACTATGCAGAAGTAAGGGGGGAGTATTTTGGCTAAGTGGAATCCAAGAACCTGCTGGTCACATTCCCAGCACACTCTTTATTCCTGGCTGCCTGTTTGTAGTTTACTGATTTGGATCTCCAAATCCTGCCATCTGTTTGTATCTTAGCTAAAAATAAGGGTTTTTAAAAACTTCTGATGCAGCCAAACTTCTCACAGACACAGAGTTTAAACTGCTGGATTCATTCACTGCTTGAACTTGATTAATTCTTAACTTTCTTTGATTATTTCATTTAGGAAGTTTACTTGAGTTTTATGCTAGTAGACCAAAGATTAGAATTTGCTCACTGTGGTCATTCTGTTCATATATGTGTAGCTTCATTGTGCCCATTATCAAGGAACCTAAGCTCTTACCAAATACTATGACATTGATATCAGGCATAGTGTGGACCCTATATGTCATTAAAAATAATGAGGAATTATCTGCATACCTAGAGAATGGAAGACATAATACTAAATGGAATTATAGAATTATTCTGTTTACTGTGCTTTATACAGTTCAGAACAGGTGACAATTTCTTAAAAATCTTGTTCTGAAGTCACTTCCCAGAAGACTACTTTCTTCAGGTGCTGTCAGTGGGGAGTGACTCCTAGAATCTAGTAGCTCTATTGCCACTATATAACAGGACTCTGATTCTGCTTCAACTCCATCTGTATTTTCACAGATCTCCACAGACGATGGCAACATTGTCCTTGAGTTCATAATCTATCTTGAAGTGGTAATATATGCCTAAATGACCACAGTATCATAATGTTGGACTGTTCAGTGATTTATGGGAATATATTCTTTGGATCTACAGCTCCTCTTCCAAGTGCACAGGCACCCACAACACAAATCCTTTGCAGACCTAAAAGTGACATTAATCCACACCCTTCTGAGGAGCCTAAGCTCTGTTCTTCATGCTCTTCAGAAATCTTGGAACAAAGTTCCTTGATTCTGAAAACAAGCAGTAAATCATGACTCAGAAGGAGCTATGGTGTTCCAGCAGTTGCCTAGTCAAGATGTGGCACTGCTGCTTGACCCTTAACACACCAGGTGCCAGCTGAGGCTTTCAGGCTTCAGGAATACATACCTTGCATATTACACAGATCAGACATTACATTTTCCCTGTCCCAGTACCTAACCATAATCCCTTAATTTAACAGAATACATTTTTGTTTGTGTTCCAGGTTAAAGCACCTTCTGCATAATTCAGGAGTGATAATACACAAACTCTTACTCCAGGGCTACAGTTCTTGAGGCTTAGACCCCATGGCTACAGCAGGGAGACCATAAGTACATAGAACCCTATCACTTTTTATGGGTAAATCATAAGTCAGAATAACTACAATAATTTGAATTAAAGCAGTTTAATAGACCCACCACTGTACGCTCAGGGAATTGCATACCTGAAAATTAATTATCTCATACATCCCCCATGTTCCAAAATATTCACCTTTAAAAATTGCTAGAAAGCTTTGTTAGAAGATCTTCTTAAGTGCTATAAACATGCAAAAATATAAAATCAAAAACCAAACAAACAAAAAGGTGTCCAAATTCTGGTTGGTAACACTCAGGAAAATCAACATCTGTGTTTTCTTCCTCTGTTTAGGGAGAAGTTATATTTTGATGATAAAGGCAGATAACTTTTCAAATGCAAAAAAAAAAAAAAAAAAGCCCTTTGTGTCTGATAACTGTCAATATTTTCACGGAACTTTTTTTAATCTTTGAAGATGTGCATTGAGCTGGAAGACATACTATACAATTGCTACAACTGGATACTATATAAAACCAAAAATGACCTAATCAATAAATTTGCTGAACTTGAGAACTCTAGGGCTGCTTTGTTGCTGTTTGTTTGTTTATGGGTTTTGTGTTTTTTTCGGTTAGTTAGCTTTTTCCATTATTTTTTAGTAACATTTCTACAGATAGTAACTATGTAGCAATGGAAATAATTTTCCTTACCTAAAATTCTCATATCAGTCTCACAACCCTCAATCCATGAAAATCCTCATTTTAATTACGTGTAAATATGCAGTTTATACATTTTTTATATAACGTGTGGCTCGAGGACTATATTTCTAATTGCCAGTGTTTCAATAAACCAGTGAAAAATAGAGCCATCTGCAATCTGTATGCTGAGCACAGAAATAAAATTATGTTTTAATGCAACCGTGAAACTGTGGCATTCCAAAAATGGCATATTGCAATGTGTCCTAGAGCATTAGATATCCGTTAATCTTTTAGCAGCTTTTTGAGCAGGACATCTCTTTGAGCGTGAATGCTTATTTTCAAAGAGACCATGCCCTTGCCTTAGGGGAAAGGTTATGAAGACTACTGAAGAAATTTGTCAGGACACTAGATTTATTGTACTTCTCTTTTTCAAAATGTACCATGTAATTGCTAATCTCTGGAAAACTTTGATTTAACATGTCATCTAAAAGATATTACTGTATTATTGCTATCACACTAGCCAGGATGTAAAATACAGGGGTGAGAGTAGAAGGAATATGTCCCAGATTTTCAGACATGACTGGCTGCAATCTCCTGGCACAGCAGTGAGAGTGTAACCTTCCAGTCACACTCTATCCTGCATGTTTCACTATATAATCTCCTCTAGCATAGTTTTCAAATACTAAAAAGCTGAAATTTTCCAAATACAGTTTCAGAGAAGCAGACATTTTGTGATGATAAAACATCCATTACAATAATTTCAGATGCCTGCATTTTAAGTTTCCTTTAAATCTTTTGACTGAAAATAAGAAACTTTTAGGCCTACTGTTAACAGATTTTTCTTTTTTTACATAGTAAAAATTTTTTTGGTAAACATGCAGGACTGAGAGCTCACCAATGGGAAGCTATGACTTGTCTACACAACCCTTAGGTTTGTAAGAGGTTTGATCTCTGCAACTCTAGAGAACAGTATCAAGTCAAGATATTTCAGAGAAAGAAATCAAAATGGCAAGACTACCTAATAACTGTGAATTAGGAATACGAGGGTAGGGTGTTCACCTTTTCATAATCAAGCTGTACATCTTTTGCCAGATAAAAAGTGCTGTCTATTCCCTCTGTAATGTTAGTTTTTTCCCACTCTTCCAAGTGATAGTGATAAAAAGAAAAGTGTCATGTCCTTTTCAGTCCTGATCACAACACGCTTATGCGCAATTAGTCTTTACAGGTGTCTGCATAATCAAAATATACTTCTTTTTTTTAAGAATAAGGCTTGGAATGCCACGCTTTCAAGATGTGAAATGCCATATAATATGAAACAAAATCCATTGGCTGAAGGAATTTTAGAGTGTTATAATATTGAATTTCATTTTATAATGTCAAAGGTTCCATAGGCAAAAATTTGCAACAGTTAACAAGTATGACCTTTAAATTAGTCACATGAAATTCAAAGCATAAACTTTAATATTTACTCATGTACAGCATTTTTTTGCCTAAAAATCCATAGAAGGAATGAATCCACTAGTCCTTATTAATACCACACTGATATGAGTGTGTGAAGAGATGGTGATAGTGAAGCAATGGTTGAAATCTATGGCACCAACTTAAGTAAGAAAGCAGAATTAGGCCAAATGAAAAAGAAGATCTTTAAAATAGTTAAGATTTCAGGTCCTAAATCACTCATTGAACATTTGCAGTGGTAAGTATTTCAGTAAACTGCTGTTTTTCATCTTGTTTTTTACTTGTTTTGGGAAACCTGGTGGGGTAAATCACAATTAAAAGAATCTTGTTAGATGGGTTCACACGTTTGAACCATGTATAAGTAGATGATAACCAAGGTCCTTTCTGTTTGTTTGTTTGGTTTCAACTGCTGTGTAGTGCTTATAGTCCTTGCTAGCTACTTTAGATCAAGGATGTCTGAAAGTAGATTTATCTAAAAGGACAAAAATAGCACATAAAATAATATGCTTTGAAAATAAATTAGCCTTGGGAGGCCAAGGCTCACCTCTACTGTCACCTACACAAGTACAAGAATTGTGAAACATACAGTTATGTCAAAGATACCTGCTGCAGCTTTGGCATGGAATAAGCTTTGGCATAAGTGAGGCACGTTTACTACAAGATGTGCAAACTTTTCCACTTGTGCTTCTTATCAAAACTTAAATTTAAAATACAACTTAAATTTAAATACAATCTTTCACAATTCCTCTATCTAATTTACCTGTGTACTTAAGAGTTCTCTTGGTTTAAATGAATTAAATTGGTATCACCATATATTATTTTGATGCAGATTATTTTATAAAAGTGAAAAATGAGTTTATGAAGTCATAATAATCCAAAGTAGTGGCCTTCGATTTTTGAAGTGCTAATCTTACTTTACAAGTTCCAAAGAAGATTTCAAGGTTCCTTTTAATTCAGAAAGAACTGGGTATATATTCTAAGCCATGTATATCAGAGTTCTACAGAAATTGTTGATGTTGAAATACTATTTACAGTTTTAGTGTTTGCATTTGAAAAAATATGCTGAAAAAAAATTAGGGCATAGAAATTATCCTTTTGTGATTGAATGTGTGGAAAGCTTTGAGGGGGCTTAAAAGAGCTCAGTGTGTTAAGGACACTAAAAAGAAAACTCTTGTTGTATTGCTTACAATGTCTAAGTGTTCTTACATGGAGAAAATACAGTCGTAAAGCTAGATTTTAAGAAAGGAAAGACAAGGTTTAACATGAAGAACCTGAGGCCAGACAAATTTGAATAGGAAATATAGCATATTTTGAATAGGGAATTACCACCAGTCACTTACACCTTTTTTGAATGGATGTGGTTAATTCACATATTTTAGGATCACCTCAGATAGATATTTAGAAGATCTACTTTGACTAAAACCAGGTTTCTGAGACTCAGCATGGTGGTAAAGGAACTAAATGTATGATCTAGTGATATGTTTGAAAAGGGACTAGATGACCATATAGGTTGCTGGTCCTGAACTCATGAACTATGGATGAACATGACCAAATTGCTTACAGAAATAAGAAACACTGAAGGTATATGCCAGTCTTCAGTATTTTTTTGTTATATTTTACTTTTTGGGATACAAGATGAGAAATTTGATTTTCCTTGATATTAATAGCCATCTGGAGTGTTGAATTAATGAAATAGAATTGATGAACATTAATGAACATCAGTAGCTGATTTTTTTTCTGTATTCTGCTGCATTTTTTCCTCTTTTTATTCCTAACTACATAATTCAAGGGAAATGCAGTTCTACACTGCAAGACTGTTTTAATGTCAGATTTTTTCACATCATAAAAAAAAGAGATGCCATTTAATGTCTTAAGGAGGATTTAATTCATACTGATACCACTTTACATTTACATTGGTATGCACCTCTGTTACCTGTGAAATGTTCATATTCTTTAAGAATCACTGAAATGAGGCATTGAGAAAGATTTTAAAGTTAATTGCTGAACTTTGGTCCTTTGTTTCAGCAATTCTGTGGAAAGTGTGGAACTGGAGGGGTCGATTGGAGCGCTGCTGAGGACAACATTATGTCGGTGAAGGCACTGAAGGGGGTTGTGTGCTATACTCCCAAGAAAAGTAGATTGAAGGGTATGCAAACATGGGAGAATCAACTGAGCCTAACTTGAAAATCCATGAGTTACTGTGATTTCCATGGCCTACATACTATGAACAGAACCTCTGTTATACATAGCATACATAGCACTGATGAAAAAATTCATGTACATGCAGCAGTTTTTCCAAATTTACTGAGACAAGGGGCTGACAGTCCCAATCCAGTACTCTCCATTGTTGTGTGTAATGGCTATTGACTTCAAACAAGCCAAGTATTTGCTGGTTTTATTTTTCAAATGGAAAATTAGTGTACACATTGCAATTGACCGTAGGTCTTTAACTGTTCTGTTTGGTGGCTAATTCCATAGAATTGCAGTAAGAACATGAAAATTAAACCAGCCTATCACTCGCCACAGAGCCAGTCAGCTCATGATTCAAGCACTGGACTCCTTAGTTGAAACAGCACCATTCCCTCCTTTATGTTCAGCTACTGTCTGCATGGTTGAGTAATAAAAATAATAATTTCTGAGAGAAAAATGTACCAGGTAAAATATAGCTTGCAAGAGATTGCCAGACAGGAGATCAAGATAGAAACAATACTTTCTTACTGAAAATGATCTTGAACTAAAGGTTAATCAGAAGAATGTGTGGAAAACCTGGAAAACTCTTTTCTACTAAATAGCATTCCACAATAAAATCCTATGTGTTTATTGTGGAATTCTGAAAAACAAAGACAAGCCATTTTCTTACAATTAATCTGTTCTATAACAAAGAAAAAGAATTTTCCTGGAAGCAACTCTATATGTCTCAGACATCTCTACATGACTTGTCTAGGTTCTAATATCTAGTTATAATGAAATACCTAGTTACTGCAGCATTTTCCATTTTTTCAGGTCCACATTTTGTCTTTTTTTTTACATATCAGAAATTACTTAAATAGTCTGAGACACAGCTTCAGTGTGACAATGGTATATCCAAAATAATGAGTAGGAATTAGTGAGTTAGGATGTTTAGAGGGCAGTATTGTTAAAACTACAACACCTATTTTACTTTCTCTCTTGTTATTTAAATGTCAGTATATGCTAGCATTGTACAGCTGGAAATAATAACCTTCTTCAATTACCTCATCTTTCATGCTTGCCAAAAAATACATGCAATAGTATGTTTAATTCATCATGTTTTGTTTGCACATTAATAAAAGGAAATTGCACAGACAAGAACTGCAAAGTACTGTATAGCAGAAGTAATGAGTAGACAGCAAAAGGTCTGGCTAGGAAGTTCAATGTTCATTTGCAAGCTATGTACCTAAAATAAATATGGTTTGAAGCAAAGTGTGGCTGTGCATTCAATATTTGCAAAATAAATTAAAGGTATAGCTCAGTTTCCTTAAACTTTTATTTTAAATGAATAGCATTTTCTTCTGAAAGTAGTGCTTGAACCTTCAGCTGGACTACAAAGTTTTAGCTGATTCAGTGATAACCTTTTTGAGAATTTTCTGAGGAGACTGTATAAATGAACAGGACTAAATGTGACAGGTGAGGCCAGAACTTATCATCTAGGGTTGAATTCAATGCATTATATTCTTAAGGCTGTATTCCTCTTTTATTCTGCTGAAACAATGGAGAATAATGGAAGCACCTTCTGAGACAAAAGTCTAAATAAGGTCCTTTTGAGTTTAGAGACTGAAACTCTAATTGGTTGATAATTTTTGTCACCTTTCTTTTTATTTTAGTCTAATATATTTTTTCCCTATTTTCACACTGTTGAAGCCTTGGAAAACCTCTCAGTTGAAGGAGAAAAAAAAATACAGTTAGGAGCAGAATTAAAATAGTTCTTGATTTTTATAAAATTTCATCAGTACCCAAGTATAGGAAGGAATTGGAGAAAGAAAGAAAGAAAGAACTGGGAATAAAATTTAGGTTTATTTGCACAGAAAGGAACTGTTCCAGCTAATTCTCAGCAGAAAATACAGTTTTCAGTAAATCATTAACAGAGAAAATTTAGTAGAATGCTTAAGTAACACATGAATCCCAAGCTTATAATGAGCTCCTTTGGAAATCAATCCTTCTACTGTAAAAATGCAGACTATTTTCTTTCTCGTGACACAAGTTGGCTATTTTGTTGTCGGGAGCCTGAGAATGCCTGCCTGCGCACAGAGAAAAACAGGAAGCTGTACTGCTGTGTCACAAGTGCAGGCAAGGACTCAGGTTTAGTCTGTCCCTTTGAGTTGCCTTACATAACCTGTGACTCTTTTCCTTTTGCAGAAATACTCAGCAAATAAAAAGAGAGTGGGAAAAGGCACATCTGGAAAAGGTGACTTTTCTGAAAAGGCACAGTCTTTATGGTTTAAGGAGAAATTTAGTTAGCCTCTCTCAAGCAGTACTCACCTCTCCTTCCTTGAGCGCTGTGATGTACTCTTTGCTCCTTCTGCAGATCAAAGACAAATCCAGTACATAATTCCAAAAGCCAATTAAGTCTAGCATAGAATTAAATTTAAGAGTTTGAAATGTAGACTGATTTAATCAACTGTGGATTATTTATGCTGGATCTGGATGTTTTATTCTGAATAATTTGAGTTTATTTAGTTTGAATTATAATAGCACAAGGAATATGAAATCTCATATTGAGGGAAAGTCAGAGTTCCTTGTATGCAACATTTGCAGTGGGTTAAGTGGAATTAAAACTGCCTCAAATCTGTTCTTTACTTTCCCTGTGGTGTAAATAACATATCATTTTATCATAAGTTATTAATCCTTCTTTGAAAGTATCCTCACATGATTGGTGTTCATTCTAATGTAATTGCTGTGGATGCTGAATCCTGGAATAGCTGTAGTACACTGTACTGCACTAGTACTACACCAGGAATTCACTCTCTTTTGCAGGCTACCTAGGTCAGGTTATTTCCCAATCTCTTAATCATCTGTGATCATAATGCAATTGTATCACCTAATGGATTTAAATGCAAGAACAGGGATATTTGTATGCCTTCAGACCAGATTTCACAAAATTGTAGCATGGCATTGAGATACACCTTGCACATGAATGTGAATAGTTCAGTGAAGAGTGCATATAATGCCTTTCAATGGTCATTTACCATATATATGCGCACTAGCGTCTCCAAAGCAGACATCACAGATAGGATATTTGCGTCTACTGATGTAAAAAGTGTCATAAGAACAGCAATTACAACTGTGGAATATCACTACAGAGTATAGAAATCCAATTTCCATCCCTTTTACTCCAATATAAAAAGGTACAATAACCATCCATCACTTGTACATTTTATATTCATTTGTTGTGCTTGTTCTTGCTATGGTTTGGGATTTATTGAGGGGTTTTTATATTTTTTTTATTCTGTTTCATTTGTATAAAAATAAAGTCTTTCACTAAAGCAGCTGATGACAGAAATGAAGTGTTGCATAATTGTTCATAGTCTTGTAAAGCATAGTGAAAATCTCTAGGGAAATTAATTCCTCAGAATGAGTTAAGATTCACATTTCATTCAGTGGGAACCCTAAGAAAAAAGTGCCCGGAAACTGGTAAGATGCCTGTGCCATGAGATCTTTTAATATTCTCTGATTAATGTCATTGAACCCATGAAGACAATCTCTGTGGATTTGATCTGAACAACCCTGTCTTCTTATGAGGTGAAGGTCAAGAATAGATGCATGTGTCCAACAAAGTTGGTTTATAATTCAATGTTACTTGCTGCAAAAAGACAGATTACCTTCCAGGTCAGGACATCATCATCTTTTTGACAAAAGTTTTCTAAGCCTGTAACTGCCAAAGGTGGAAAAGGAATCTTGGAGAAGAATTACTACATGAGTGTGGTTTCCCTATAATATTCACGAAATGCCTGCTGTTTGGCTGTGTTGGAAACAGGACACTGATCTAACTTTGTTTTTATGGCTGCCACAGCTGCCACAGCACTTCCTGTTATCATTGCTGCAGTCTGAATGCAATGTACTTTTTCACACTGAAGGAAATGAACACTGCAAACCCACTGAGGTGAGTCTAAAAACAGGATTACCCCACTTCATCTGCAAGAGGTAAGGAAGCTGCTTACCTCTGTGAAACAACGTATTTGGTCCCAGAATTCATGTCATTGAGCTATCACTGTGTTGATACAATAAGTGAAATTAAGTATTTAATCTCAGTTTTACAGTAAGATGTCAACTCAATTAATGAAGTTTAATGATGACAGATTAGATCTACAACCACTTTCAGGTGTTACTATGTCATAGACAGTTTCTTGTGAAACAATTTTTCTTTTTTTTTATAGAATACTATGAGGAACAAAGAAGAAGGGAATAATTACTGCTAGATAAGATTTTCACAAAGTAATGCTTCATCAGTTGGAGTTTGGTTTTCACCACATTTTCACTGGTGAAAGCTAAGATCATCTCATCCCAAACCCCCTGACAGATGCAGGGACACCTCCCAGTAGACCAGGTTGCTGAATTCCTCATCCAACTTGGCCTTGAGTGCTTCCAAGTTTGGGACATCCACAATTTTTCTAGGCAATCTCTTCCCGTGCCCCACCACCCTTGCAGTAAAGAATTTCTCCCATATATCTAACCTAAATGTTTTTCCTTCACTTTGAGCCCTTTATTCCTTGCCCTATCACTACAGTTCCTGGCAAAGAGTCCCTCTCCAGCTTCCCTGTAGGCTCCCTTCAGATACTGAGGTTGCTATGAGGTTGCTAAAAGGTACAACCTTTTTATATACAGAATAGCTCAAACTTGGTCAGCCCATACTTTTTGGAAACATGGTCCAATCCTCCTATCAACTTTGTAGCACTCCTCTGGACTTGCTCCAGCAGTTCCATATCTTATGCTGGGGACCCCAGAACTGGATACAGTGCCTCTGGTGGGGGTCTCAAAAGAGCAGAGCAAAGGAGCAGAATCCCCTCCCTTGACCTGCTGGCCACACTCCCTTGGATGCAGCCCAGGACTCTCTTGGTTTTCTGGGCTGGGAGCACTCACTGAGAGCTCATGGTGAGTTTTTCATCAGCCACCACCCCCAAGTCCTTCCCCACAGGGCTGCTCTCAGTCACTTCTCTGCCCAGCCTGTGGGTGTGTCTGGGACTGCCCCAGTGCAGGTGTAGGACCTTGCACTTGGCCTTGCTGAACTCCCTGAGGTCTGCATGGTCCCACCTCTCAAGCCTGTCCAGGTCCCTGTGGATGTCATCCCTTCCCTCCCCTGTGTCGATTGCCCCACCCAGCTCAGTGTCATCAGCAAACTTGCTGAGACTGCCCTCGATCCCACTGTCCACATCACTGACAAAGGTGTGGAGCAGTATTGACGCCAGGACAAGCCCCTAAGGGCTTCTCTTGCATAAAGTAGAGAGAGATTTTGGAGGGAAGAACTTCCATTGAAAACAAAATCCTGATGACCTCAAACATTTCCTCTGGTACAGCTTTACTTAAGTAAATTCTAAATAACTTTTCCCTTGCTCTTTCTGTTTAGCATTGACAATGGCACTTCTCACATCAATTCTTCATTATTTGTGGTCTCTGCACTCTGTGAATACTTCTTTTAGTGTCTTATCTCAGAATATTTTTCTTAGCTGCCTGTATACAATGTTTGGGATATAGCTAATCACTTGTGTGAGTTCTCTCTTTTCCTGATTAAGAGTAACAGCCACATCTATGCTATTTTTATGAAACTTCATTGAGACACTCCTTAAAAGCATTACTTTAGAACTCTCATAACCACTTTTCAGAAACAGAAATATAATACTTTATAGCATACTGAGACTTTTGGAAAAAAAGTCTGAGAAATAATTGCTAAAGAAGAAAATATTTTTTAAAATACTTAAACCTAAGTTTTCTTCTTATCAAAGTTTGAATAAGTCTTTTTATCAGTCCCGAATATCCAAACTTAAATCCCAGGGGTTTGTACCTATACAGAGAGGCAAACAATTTAAATAGAATTTTTTTTAAGGTTTGAATACTGCCTTTGACATGACTTGGTTTGGTAATTTTCAGTTTTTAACTACAAAAACCTCATCAGCAAGTCAAATGTATAAATAGATGTTTTTAAATTGGTGAGTCATTTATATCCCCATGATGCAATTCAATACAGAATTCAGAATTATTTTTGCTTAGTCAGGGAACATCTTCTATTCTGAAACACATCAGCAATGCTTAATTTTAGTGACTATGCACTAAGATATGAATGTCTGTGGATCTCAGAGTTGGTTTTGTGTTTTGTTTTGGCTGAGCTTTTAAAATCTTTTTTCATGGGGGGTAGGGGGAGTGGGCAGGGGGTGGAGGGACAGGTGCAGAATGAACTTCAGAGAATATGAGGGCCAAATCCAGAGTTGTGACAGAAGGGTTTCAATACACCTGTAGCTGTGACTAAGGGTTTCAATTTCTCATGTCTTTTACATATACCAGTCATCAAGACATCTACGTGAGAAATCAGGGTGATAAAGCTGAAGTCAGTATATTTGCTTAGAAGCATCCAAAAGCAATTCAGATAAAAAAAGGAAATTCAAAATTCTTAAATGCTAGTATTATATCTTAAGTCTTTTAAGTACTCTGCAAGAAAGTCTCTTTTGAAGAGCTATTTCTTTTACATTTTGGGGGAGTTAATAGCTGCAGATGACTTGTTTTATGGGGAAATACATTTCTGTCTTTGAACCTAGAAATCTTGCCAAAACATTTGGATTCACCTTATCCATTATTTCAACAAACAGAGAGGTAGGTATTTTATATGTTGCTGTTGAAGGGTCGTGTTTATATTAAACTGGAGATGTGTACTATAAGATGTTTGAAAGAAATTATGCAGCTATAGGGAATGCCTTTCTAACTTCATAAGCAACAGGGGACCACTCAGCACGCCATTTGTTACAAACTCTGTAACCTTCATAAAATACTTTTAAACATCTACTTGCAAACATATGTCAATGCAATATTATTGTAATTGATTTTACCTTGACCTCTTTTGTTGTTTCACAGCCTAATTTAAAAAATGTAAGGCAAAGCAACAACAGGAATATATTTTTGTATTCCAGGAGTTTAAAGGCTTCTACTACCACTGGTAAAATTTCAGGAAATTTAAAGTTTAGTAGAAATCATGTGAGCATTATAATGCTTTTTTCTCTAGAGATCTTTCTGAAGATCTGAGAAGTCAGTAGAAGAAACATGAGCTATTGGAATCTAGCTTTTTTTAAAACAGGTCATGAGCTCAGTGACAGCTGAGTAACTGAGTTCATATAAAAATATTATACAACTAGATAATATTTCCTTTTTAGTCTACTGAGGACTTTTTAAATCCTCAATGAATTTATAGGATCTGATGATTTCAGAAGAGAGGTGTTAGAGAAACAGAATGACTGTCTCCCCTGCACCTATCTTTCGCACCTAATACAGAGTACTTAGACAACTTTTTAATGGCACGTAGGTACAGACATGCTCAATACATCTGTTCAGAGACAATCCTGATCTTCTAGGCTGTAGGAATGCCCATGCAGGATCTCTCTTATCTAATGACATGTAGCTTTCTTTTTGCTGCCCATGAGATTATATACTTGTGTGTTCAATGCTTATTCTGAGAAAGTACATTCGTTTTATCTGCATAAAATATACTGACTGAATAAATTTTTAAATCTAAAACTATGGTCTTTTGATAAACATATGAAATATTCATCAAGATCATCAACAACATTTATATTTCCATACTATATGCTATAATTTTAAGAGTAATTTCTATCGGTGATATTATACTATGATTTGCTTTTCAATGCAAATTATAAGGTCTACATGGTCTAAGGTATATATGGTCTTCAGAGCTATTCAGACTCTCAAGGCTTCACTGATAGGTAGTAATAAACAATTTTTGAAAAGACTGACAATAATATAAAACAAATGAAAAAGTAATCACCAAGGAACAATTTGATGCTTCATTACATTTCTGTTCAATTTTTGCAAGAACAAGGGAATTGATATTAATATCTTCTGAAAAGCACTTCGATAAATCTGTGTGCATCCTTGAGCAACATTTTTTTTTTTTAGCAAGATGATTTCTTGCAGTTAGTTTAGAAACAATCCGAGGACAATTTTTTCACCTCTGTAGTACTGAAATAAAGATCATTCTTTTAAAAATTTGCTTCTTGGTAATTCACTTGCCTGGGGAAACATAAAGTAGATTTTACTTTTGTTGTGTAACTGGGATGCGATGTCTAACTCTTGGCAAGAGACGGGAAAAAGTGTATGTAAAGCACTTTATGATTCTCCAAAACTTTTCCTCTTTTATATTTTTATTCTTATACACCTGTACCTAACTGATGTCTCATATTTTGTACTGAGTTATAAATTCTCTGGTGCATGAACCATCTTTTTTGTTATAAACTTGTATAACTGGCTCTAAGTGCACCACTTGGGTACCTGTGCATTACTGAGGTAGAAAATTCAGGTCCATTCAGCCTTAAAATGGAAGTCTTATTTAACCAGCTTGGTTGCAGCATGAGAAGTTATGTAACCACTGACATACAAACAAATTGTGTGACTGATATTCATTATGGTACATCTTTGATTTCCCAACCAGAATGACCTGTTACCTATTTACATCTGCAGACAACCTGCAACAAGATTCCTGAGCATCTTGGTCTCAAAAAAAACCTCTAAGTTCCAGCTCTGTCTTCACAATGTCACAATGTGAATCTCTAAGCCCTTATAAAATATAAATTTATAATATGCAGGTAAAATAGCTTCTTTATAACTGCTTAAAGTTTTCAAGTAGGAACAGGGTTAACCTCTTCAATAAAGGAGCAATATTAATCAAAGCTGTTTACCATTGATTGGAAACACTGAGTTTTGTTCCCAACTAAGGCTAGCAGAGACAAAATACAATTCCTTTCTGGGTTTCCAACAAAGAGTGAGCTTTGTACTTGTGATCAAAATAGCATAGCAGCCACCAAAGAGCTGCTCAGAAAGGTCTTATAGCAGTTCACCACACTACCCAGTTTCTAACTTCTGCCTTTTGGCATCTCTCTCTTCAAACATCTCTTCAATGCTTTATAGTATTATGACAGAGTTTATCATGACTTATATTATTTTATGGTAGTTTTCTGGCATATTTAATTTTCTAACTCAGGATTTAGTAGAAAATGACTGATTCTGCCAACAGTTACAACTAACAATATATATAGCTTTTGTTAGTTTCTATATCATACTGCATTAGATACACCAGTTAAAATAATAACACTGGGAAGTTTACTTCTTATTTTTAGCTATTTCATCAGAACTGATGAACAACTTAGTGCTTTTCTTGAGAGCCTTGGGGGCTCCGAAGGTCTCAGTCTGTACTGAACCTTCTCCATCACTTGGGTCTGTACAAAATACAAGGTTGTCTATCACGTTCCCTCTAAGTTTTTTTGGAAGTGGAAATAATTCCTATTCATTGTTACAATAGTTTGGTAGATAAAGCATTGACTGGGGAGACCTGTATTCAGTTATTTCCTCTGTCTCAGGAAATTCAAGCTTATATCTTCAATCTCCAGAAAAAATCATCACTATAACTGCAGGTTATAATGATAAAGAATAAAGGAATTCTCTGCCTCTTCCATTGAAAAGTTCTTTAATTTTAGACAAAGAAAAAAAAACAAATGCATGAGCAAAACATTTATCTGAGCTGTGAAAACCTGTATGTGAACACAATTCCCCTGTAATAGCTAAAGAAAACTTTGCCTTAGCCTATACTCCAGCAGCCATTTATGTATTTTCCATCGAAGAACCACTGAATGAAGTACAAAAGTTGTCCTTAGAGTTGATTTTGGCTTCCTTTTTTTTTAAGGAGAATGAAATAACCTCTAGACCAGGAGAAATGAAGCATCCCCTTTTAAAGCATTCTGTCTTGCTTTCAACTCTCTTACCCAGATTTTATTGCTATTGCTCCATGCTTTTTTATTTTGCCATTAATCTGCAAGCTGTAATTAATACTGCAATTATCTTTGTTTTCCATTTGCATGCAAAAAATTGAGAGAAGTCTCAGAACTAGAGGCAGAAAACATACTGTGAGGTGAGAGAGCCATACAGTTGGATAAGGATCCCAGGACAAGTCTATGCTAAGTATTATTTTGAGCAGCAAGATATAGCACAGGAGTTGCCACTGTGCTTGTCATCATATTATTTTAATGCATAAACCTTCACTTTGTTTCATCAATAATAATACCATACATATCCTCCAGTAGTAGTACATGTTTACAATTAGACAAACAGATTCACACTCTCTGACCCAATTAATTGTTCTACTCACTGGTTCCCAAGCCTAAATAAACAGATTAATGTTCTCTTCCAAGTTAATATTAATAAAGACCCTGTCCAGGCAAGGAAAGAAGAGGTCTTCCCCACGGTCACTGACGTTTGTGTATGTTGAGTATTGCTAAGGGCTGGGATTTTCTTTCTATGACCACTTGCTCGTGTTGCTACTGAGTTGCTCTGGCCTCACCAGATGAATCCAGCTGCTCTGAGCTCCAAATTCTCCAATGCTGTTTTGAGGTTCTCAGTGTCTGACTCTGGTCTCTGTCATGAAAATATTCAACACAGGTAAGTATATATACACACATATGGATACACATATATTACACTTTATGTCTGTCTATAAATATGTATTTTATTTCCTTTCTTTTTCTGCTGAAATCAACAAAATGTGCTGCTTTCAGCAGAAGGACCTTCTTGCTCTTTTCCTTCATTTATCCACTGCAAGATGCCACTCATCCTTCTGAAATTTTACATTAGCACTTAGGAAGAGGCTTATAACTGGGAAAATGGACTAACTATAGGAACATTTCTTATCTTATCCAATTGTTATGCCACAATATACTTTTAAGAGATCTGGAGTAACAAGATATGAACATCTTATAGCTATGCCTTTATTCATTTTTAAAAGTGTATTGGATTGTTGTGTTATATTATGTTTAGATCTATCCACAGCTGTACTATTGACTTTGACAGTAATGTGATCTGGACATTTCCATGACTAACCTCAAAGTGCAGACTATCATTATAGTCTGGATGTGCTTGCAGAGGCACTTTTTTCTATTAAGTGCTATGATTTTTTTTGTCCTTCTTTCTTTCTAAGAAGCTTGTATTTACCAAAGTCCCCTCCATTCAGACAATGAATAGGGTTTTTTTAGCTCTTTTATAAAAATTCATTATTTTAAAAAATCATTATTAGTACAATAATGAGAAAAAACCCAATTAAATGCTGCATTTAAGTTCAATGTCTTCCCTATAACTTCCAGGACTTCTGATTTTAATGGGGCTTCTTGCATTAAACCCTGAAAAGAGCATTCTCTTAAAACATGAACATATGAAGTCATTAAAAACGAAGCTTTTTGTGGTACAGATTCAGACACACTTTATGACAGAATTAGGACAACTGAAAACACCCCATAGTAACCTGGGGGAAAATGACACCTTCTAAGAAAATGGTTAACTCTCCCTTGTAACTTAGAATTCAAACTGGATATTTAAATTTAAACCTTGGTCTCGCATGTCCAAGCACAAAGCTTGAGTCATTCCATAGCTGTCTTTTCAGTCTTGGCTTCTCCAAGCTGCTGTGGTGAATACAGCTCAGCTCCTGAGGCATCCAGAAGCCTTTGCTGTCCTCTGCCTCATGTGCTTCATTTGAAGCTAGAGGTTCAGTGGCTTCATTGACTGCCTGAGTCATAATACAAACTAGGTCGTCTGTACCCAACCTGAATGTCCTAATCATTGGACCAATGAATCACCTCCTCTAATTTTCTGGCCCAATGTCTCTGTTCAATTATTTAAAGAATCTACGACCTTTTCTATCACAGGTAAACACAGCTGGTGATCAGAGCATATAACTGTAAAGAGTGAAACTTGGATTGAAGACCTTTTGCTCTGTTCAGGGCTGGTCTTATTTAACTGCTCTTAACCCATCACTGTGGGTTAACCTCTCTACAGTTTTGTTACCACAGATATTTCTGTCTTCCTTGCCTTCCAGCCTCAAGTTTATGAGTATGTAAAATATAAACTAATTCTAAGGAATATTTTCAGAGCTGGGAAAACAATTCCTGCCACTTCTAATCACCAGAGTTTCAGGATTAACATCTTGGCTTCCTGTCATGGGTGTTCATTAAAGTATTTGTATTACATTTTCTGTTAGGCATCATCTTTTTTTAATAGGTAAAATGAAAATTTCAAGAAATATTTTGCCATAAGGTATTTAGTTCCTATTCCATATCATGTCTAAATTATAAGGGGTTGAGAAAAAGAATTAAGTGTTTTAAAACCACTTTTATTGTCTGGAAGTATATGACAAGTGGTACATTGCAAAAAAAATTACTCTGCTAATGTTGCTGTCCTCAAGGATTTAAAACTCAGTAAGGCTCTCAAGACCATGAGATGTTCAAAAATATTACCTTTTTGTTAGTTTAGTTCATTTCTTTGAACTTTAATTAGTAACTTTAATTAGTAAAATGTACTCAGATTGCATTTTCAAGCTTTTCTATAACCTCCCTACAAGAGTAGTAATTCATGCTTATTAAAGCAATAAACACTAAGAGACTAAAGTATTAATGTAAGCTCAGAGAAGAGGACAGAAATCTCAAATCTAAAATTTGCAAGGCTTACAATAAAATAATTTCTGCACATTAACCCTCTCTTACCAAGGCTCAGTGTATTTCTGCTCTAAAGTAGTTTTGTTGAAGCCTTGAAGCTGTTTTGTTTTGGCTCATGAATTGACATTATGTTGCCCTCTATTCATAGTGTTTTGCAAGTAATGTTCATGCAGTGCTGTGGTATGCTTAAGTGTAAACCCATTTATTTTCCCTGAATATATCCACCCTAACATTTTGGGGTGTATTTTTTCTCATTTGCTTTAATTCCTGACACACTCAGAGGCTGGACAGGTTCTCAGCACAGAATGACAGCCTAACACTATTTCCAAAAGAGTTAAAAGTCTCCACTTGAACTTTTTTTCTCATGTCCATTAACCTGTCTGAAAAGCTGCTGGGCTGGGCATGAACATGCATGTTGCTTATGACAAATGATGGGCCACTTACATTTAAATGTGAGAATATGATTCAGAAAATCTTGTAATATCTACTTGTGTCAAGCATTGCAGTTAGAGCTTTCACATATAGCCTGATCGCACACAAGCCTCTTTTTTTGGTAATCAATGTAATATTTTTTCTCACATTTTTTTCTCACCTGTCATTGCTTTACTTGAGATATAGTTTTTTTGATTTTGGTGCTCAACTGCACTAAAATCAAAGCAGCAGGTTTTTTTACCCTAGTGATAAGTTAATACCTTGGTACATGATAAAGGAGTGACTGTATATCACTGTCAGTCTTTGAGTGCCGGATGTTCAGGAAGACAGATTCAGAAATATATATTAAGGTAACATTAGACCTGGAAGACAGCAGGAAGTAATGTAAGGGAAGGTGCCAATTTCGTTTCTACTAGCATCATTTGACTAACTGAACTGTGCTTTTTGTAGACCATTTCTACATGTAGGAGATGGTTATTCCATTATTAATGTTAAGTATTTCAAAACTCTGCTTTATTCTGAGCTCCAATATTAGGCCTCTGGTTTCTAAAAACAATGCACATCCATACCAACATATGCAACTAGGAGAGCTACTCAGTATTTTTGAGTCTCAGAACACTGAGAGGTCTTACTTTTGAACTCCAGGTCTGCAAATCTTGATCCAAATTTCCTTGCTTTCATTGAATCCATTAGAAGCACTGCAGAATTTTTTTCAAGCCTTCATCAACATTTACAAAAGAGCAATACACATTTTATTTTATTAATACTCAGTTTCTTTGTTTGTTGACACTTGAAAAGTAGTCTGGTTGGGAAACAAGCCCAAAGAATATTCTGATTTTATTGTTTACTTTTTTTTTTTTCTTCAAATTGCATACTATATTGAGAATTTGCCAGATAGCTTCCTGCCAGCTCTTCTATACTGGGCATATAATTTCCTTGTTCTGTCAGAATGATAAAAAATCAGTTGCAGGATTTAGGATCTGCTAAGAAATTAACATCATTTCAGCATTAACTGTATAGAAAATATTATGTTCTTAATCTGACTGATCTGGAAAGTCAAACTGTGCCCACCTGCTGCCTGCATAAGGACTCAGCACCAGGAGCATGTTTTGCCAGAAGAAATAAATCTAGCAAGAATGGTTTAAAGTGCTTCTCTCTAATCCTATCTCTCTAGTTGTCTACCTATATATCTCCAGTACCAATGCTTCAATGTCATGGTGCTGTAAATTGCAGAGCCACCTAATAATTTGAGTCTTGATATTGATTCTTTAAAACCAGATTAATTCCTCCTTCTCTGGTTTAATTTCTTTCAGGAAAATAAGATAATGTGTATAATAGCATAATTAGTAGTATGAAATTTTACAATGAGAAAACAATTCCTTCAGACAGAAGGAATTGAGGTTTTGCTGTTTCTATATTTCCTATTATCTCCTTTCATCTGGGAAGGAAGTTATGAAAAACAATCTACCTGGTTATATTATTTACTTATGTGAGATCAAAAATCATACAAGAGAAAAAAAAACATTCACACCACATTTTGCAGTAAAAATATTTCCTTAAGCAAGGAGAAATCTACTGCAAAAGATCTTTTCAAATACAACTAGCACTTAGAATGAGTTACCTTCATGAGGGTGAAGCCAAAAAAATATTTGTATCTGAGTTGAGTTTTGGGGAAGTAAATGAGATTATATATGTATTTTATCTAACAAAAGAGTATCTGAGTGAACAAAGAAGGGGTATGCATTGGTATCAGAAACAAAACTGATTTTTGAAAGTATAAATCTCTGCAATTTTATGCAAAATAGCTGTTCACTTCTGCTTAAGAAAAACAGTTTGCCTTAAAAAAAGCAGTTATTAACTCTTTTGTAGACACTTGGATAAGTAAAATACATCAATTTTTGATAATGCAAGACAAAAATGCCCTGAAGTACTACAGACGTGAATGTCATATGTTCCATTGCTGGGTGAACATAGCCTTGTGCTTCTGTCCAGTTAAAATTAGTTGTACTAAATAAACTGAGGTCACCCTGCAGAAAACACAGTATTAAGCATCCCAGGGTGTTAGAAAGCAATGAAATATACAATTACCCTCAACAGCAGTTCTACAAGCTGTGTGATTCCTATGCATTTACTGATTATCTTTATTTGTATTATTCTTTTTTGGTAGTGGATATAAATTACACACCATTATGGTCCAGCTGCAAATAATGAAATGACAATACCATCCATGCCACAGCACTGTCTGGCATTCATGTATCTCTTTAGAGGTGTTAAGAGAAAAGACAGGGTATTGCAGCTGAGTGCACTTTATGATGGAATGCTCTAATAGAGATTTAATATATTTATCTACCTTCTGAAGCCAGCAGCTATAGTAACTGCAAATGGCTGGCTGGCCACAATTATTATCTGAGCAATTTAAGTAGTTATGTTTTGAGCTACAGGGTGTTGAAGATAATAGTTCACTCTAGACTAATGTCTACGTAATGGCAGATTGCCTTCTCCTTTTTACTTGCTGGTCAAGCCCAGCTGATGATGATTGACTTAATGAGAGTTATAACCTGGCACATAACCTAAGGAGTAAGAGGACTGTTTACACAGAAGAACAATATTATGCTCCTTGGAGAATTTGATGGATTTTGCTAGTTTTGGAGCTCTTTAACTACTTGGATTTCTGTGGTACATGTAGCAAATTGTCAGGCGGTAATGATGTCTTCACAGGTTTGCCGAAATCACCTAACAACAAGTGAGTTCTTGCCCAAGATGTGTAATTGGACATTCATATTGTTATAACTGTCCCTCTCTTCTTCTTCTATCTCTGTTTGTTTTATTACATTATTGTGTTTCATTTACATCAAGATGCTAATAAATGTGCCCTCACCAGATGATGTTCAATTTCCATTATTGCAGACAGTGTTTGTACGTGCATATGCAAGGTCGTTTTAAAAAGTACTTCCCACTCTTCCCTGTCCTTAGACTTAGTTGCCAGTGCATATTTCACTGCCTAAAACATATTTTTGGAAACACAGGTATGTTTCCTTGTTAGGCTAAAAGAAAGTGGCTATTACTCCTTTAAGGGATCCTTCCCCCTTCTTTGTTTGGCAGAAGAGGTCAAGGGGAAGAGGCATCATCTGAACTCAAGTGGCTCAGTTTAGGCTTTCTGGGAGATTTTATGTAAGCATGAGTAAAATGTTTAGCAATAGTACTCAGATTTGCATGGAGAAAAAATGTCAATGCTCTGTCTACACCATGGAGAGATCAAAGATTTTATAAAGAGGTGGACAAAAGGAGGATAATGTTTGAGTCAAAAATATTTGAAAATAAAGAAAAGAAAAATAAAATATCTCAGGTTTTTCCCTTTAAACATAATCTCTTTGCTGGAATGGACTGACTAGAGACAAATAAAATTGAGTCCACAACCGAAATGTGGCTGCCGTACCATACTGAACAAATACAATTCTATCTAGCTGAAATTCTAAAATCTTAAAGCAATAACATATAACCTGAACCAAAGAACTCTTGTTATATCTAAAGATAGACTTTGAAGGCAGAAGCTGTGTGAGTAGCCTTCAAGTATCCTTATTACTGCCAGAATGGTAGCATTCACCCTGTGTACATGGTTCAAACAAGCCAGAATTCATTTTGACAAAATTAACTTAACTCTGAGACTTTTTTGCCAGAAAATGAAGCATTGTTAATTACTATCTTTGGGGTGGTTTTGTTTGTTTTTTTTTTTTTTTAGTGTGGTTTTTATTTTGTGTGGTGTGTTTTGTTTTTCTTTTTTGGGTTTTTTTTTGGTTTTTTTTTTTTTTTTTGTTCTAATGTGACTCTTTAACTTGCATCCTGTTTGAGCTGGAGTAAAATATTCTGCTTAGTCTTGGGGCTGAGTACTTTTTACCTATGTAGTAAAGAACATTCCTCATTTTCTACCATTTTGAAAAATGTTACTGTGATTTCTGTGCTTTTAACTTATCTTTCTTACATGCAGGGATGATGTCAAACAAATTTTGTCTGGAGTACTGCAGTCTTCTCTCTCCATGCTTCCTTTAGAAACCATGTTCAGACTAGGAATTTCTTTGGACCAGTCATGCTGGGGGTCTTGTGATATTTTAGGTGGTTATTCTGCTCCTCTGTTCATTTATGCCCTCACGAGTGTTCCAGAGATATAGGAAGAAAAGCAATTTGTGAATGTGTTTGGAACAGCCAACAACTCTATCAACACACCTCAAAGCTGTGAATAATGCTAATTACTAATAATAATAATTAATAATAACAATGATATAAACCCTGATGTGAATCGTACTTATCTGGGCTCTCTTCTTAAATATTACCATCAGCTGAATGACTGCTTTTACCTGTATAAAGGCTTTAATAGGGCTATTCATTCACTTAGTAGTTGAATACTACCCCTTAAGTCCTCTTCCACAAGCCAGTTTTCTCTCCATAACGGAGGGCTAAACCTGTATTATCACTCCTCAGTGCAAAGAGATCATTTGATCAACAGCAGGTCCATCTGTTCAGAAGATGCTTTTCCATCCCACTCACTCACCAGTGAGAGAAGGAGGAAAAGATAGCCCAGGTGGTACTACTTATTACTCTCAGTCCAGAAAGAGACAGTTCTAGCAATGATGCCTTGAGAGCCCTTATCATGGATTAAAAACTATATTGTCAGAAGGCAAAAAAAAAATGTTTCTTTGACTTGCCAGTTGAGGATAAAAATACCAAAAGGTTTCTGCTTTAGTGCTTTCAAATTCAGTAATCATTCATCAGTTTGTTTTCTTTCTGGGCTAGGGAGGACAGGTAGTCAGAGCAGAGAATACAGATTGTTTCAGTAGGCTCCTGTTCAGCTGATAATCATATACACAGCTGTATGTAGCCTGCCAGCAGAGGCCTGACCCAAACAATTGACCTTATATTAATGCCCCTAATGGTGATCAGCTGTTGCCATATGCCTGAAGCCTGAGCTCTAACTCAGCAATGAAACCACCTACTCCTCAAGTCACAACTGATCCTTGATCACAAGGTACTGAGCTTCAGTTGATTTTTAAAATGTTTATTGGTAATCTGTTCCTTCTAAGGAAGAATAAGTACCTTTGAGAAAGATAGTAATTGTTTCAGGAAAACCTGTGGGATCTGCTTATGTGGAGACAAATGATTGTACAGTTTATTCTGAATAACTGCTTAGGTTTTGTATTTCTCCTTGTCTAGGACTATATTCTACACTAAAACCAAGAAGAAGCTATAAAAACTCCTTCTCTAGCTTGTTTGCCTTCTAAACCAAATCTGTTCACTGCCTCTGTATTGAGCACTATTGTTTTTCTAGGATCAGTTTTTGAATCCTAAAGCAATTTGAAACAGTCAGTGTGTGAAGCAATTTTTCTTGTATTCAGGTCATGATACTTAAATGTATGTGTGCTAAGACCAGTATTTGCTGCACCACTGCTGGTGTTAATCCTTGTTTATACTGTGAATAAGCTGCCTGACAGGTGTTACATTTTTATTTCAAATCTGTTGCTTTCCTGAATTTATTTTTTGTATCATTGTCATCCCAAGGAAGTTTTTTTTTTCTCCAGTAGAAGCTTGGGCCTGAATATGAACTAGAACAACCACAGTGGAAATCTACAAAACATTAATCTTTCCATATCATTCATAACATCAAGAATAAATAAAATATATTTGAAGCAAGCAGTATATTAATAAGAAATAAAACACTAGTGGATATTTTAAAGGGTGTTACTTGTTTCATTCTCAAAACCAAAAGAGCTTTTCTTTTTTCCATCCCTAGTATTATATTTTATATATGTAACGCTCCCATGTACTTATTTTTCCTCAATCTATACATATGCAGGAGATTATTGATTGTTTGGGCAAGATATGCCTAATGCTTTCTACTTTGCCCATTATCGTAAAATCTAGAGGGACTGAGAGGCTAAAATACATTTGGATATGTACTTGGATAAGTGCAGAGAAGTTTTATTAATGAAGGCCACTTTAAGGTTAGCTGATCAATGAAAGTTGATATAACTTACTTGCTATAACAAAAATTGGGCCCTACAAAAAGTGCTGCATGCTAGATTTTGAAAGCAATATAAAATATACTTGTTTACATCCCCCTTCAGTTTTTAGTATTCTCCACCCCAAAGTAGCAAAGAATATGTGATACAGACTACAAATAAGAAAGTCTGACAAATTATGCAGTAGAAAGAAAACATACATTCTTTAGTAGTGCATGTAAAAGTTTTACAGTATATATTACAATATTTTAAAATCCATTATTGCAGAAATAAATGGACCGTATAAAGTTATTTTATTCCTTAGTCCAGCTGACTTATTTCTGCATGCAGTGTTTATCACCATGAATCACTAAAGGAACAGGAAGAATGATGTAGACAAGGCTTTCAGGACTGAATCCTTATAACACTAAATTTTGTCTTTTGCACATATTTTACATTTTCTGTTGAGCTCTGATCTCTGGAGGTATTATGAGCTCTCTGTTCTCTTCAACTTCTTTGAGAAAATGGCATTCAGCACCTTGCAGTTCCCATAAAATGTGTCAGGATATCCACTAAATTCAGTGACAACATTCCAATTCCCTATCTCCATTGATAAAAGCCTTTGTTGCAGAAATAAAGTACTTATGGTACTTATGCACACTGAATCAACATCACATAGGAACATGAGCCTATTTTTAAAGTCCATCCCAGAAAACATTGTAGAGAAGCAGGATTGTTCCAAAAAAAACCATGGAAATTATTATGAAATTTTACAGAAAAACTGGACTTAAACTTTCAGGAGATCAGAGTCAGCATTATTTTGCATGGCATTAATTTCTATTCCTGTGAAATTATTGGTTTCTAATTAAAATTCCAAACAACAAAAATCAGAACTGCAGTGGAGGGGGTCAGATGATCTGAAGAAAAATTTTTTCATAATATTTCCCAGAGTTCTCATCCCTGAAATACCAACAGGGACCCCTTGGTGTCTTATCAGGTGGAGTAAACTTTTTATTCCTCAAATAAAAGCTTGGCTCTGTTTTTAAATTGCAAAATGTGGTGGTAAAAGGTAATCTTGTCAATTGTCTATTAGAATTGCTTTGTGTGTTGGACAGAATATCACAGCTAGTTATACAAATGGGAGGATTACTTCACAAGAAGGAAAATTCTATTAAATTTCTCTAGGTCATTTTTGTTAAGCTCTCCATGATGATGACAGAGGTGTGGTAACAAGATAGCTAAGAGAGAAAAGGGAAAAAGCCTACTTTCATATTTAGGTAAGTGTAATGAAAATCTGGAGGTGAACATGTCTGATAAGACTCTGAAATCCGATACTTCTGGTTTTGACAAAGCACAACAAAAGTGAGAATTTCTAGTAATTTTGGAGCAACCCAGAAAAGTACATCTGAAAATATTGCAAAAATATTTGTAAATAAAATTGATTGTATATTGAATTTGCCTACATTTTAACAGTAATTGTATACAATATACAATTAAGGAATTAACAAACCTCTATATTTAAAAAGCAAATTACATTGAAAAGCCAGTCTTTAAATGAAAAAGGATAGGTCTTTAGTTGACTATTGATTGTAAAGGAGTTAGTTGTGTGAAGAGGAGAAAAACATTTTTTTATTCTTTGTATGATTCTACCCCAAAATTCACTGAGTTCATTAAAGTTTTCCATATCTTAGCCCCCTCTCAAACCATAATTATCTAAAATCCATAACTATCCAGTCACATAAGATATAATTATCTTAAAATACTTTTTGCTGTCAGATGCCTCAGTAGATTGTCAAAGAATTTGAATTAAATCCAGTTCTCCTACATAAACTTTGAGTAATTTAAATATATAAAACACTGAGACAGATGAGTTCCATGGGGAAAAAATAGCAACAACTGCAGGAGAGGAACTGGACTAATGTCTCTTTTTCCCTCACCATTTTCCCACTACTGAACAGGCCAGTGGGAGAAATACTTGCACCTTTCTGCTTCACTTATGGCCTGAATCTGTACAAATGTGCATGTGGTCCCACTGCTAGAAAACAAAGATCACTCTCACAGATATGATCCCATGGTCATATGAATGATATGAATATGAATCTTCTGATATGAATCTTCTGGGTGGGGCTAAATCTTGAGCAAGCTCTCCTATTCAGAGTGAAATTCACGTCTGAGCTTTCAGGCTGACTTCCAGTTACATATTTTTATTTATTTCTTTTATAAAAGACAGAATGCACCCTAGAAAATATGTAGTGATACATCAGAACAAATGAACTCCAGAATATATTGGAAGAAAGCCCTTAAACTTCACCAGAAGTACTACCAAAAGGGATGTAATGAGAAATCAAAGAGGAAGCCAGTTGTGATGCCTGAGAATTTTTGTGCACACAAAATTACAGCTGCACGCTGTTTTTCTTTTTGACACTTGCTTTATTTCTGGGAAGCATCTTTTACTCACTTACTTCCTCTGATTTAATGCTGACTTGAGGAAAACCAAGCCTTTCCATATTTTTCTTACTCACTGAGGGGTGCTTTAACATGTGTTTCAAGCCAGTAGTCTGGACTTGGCTCCGTGTTTCAGGCAGACAGACCTCCTACACACAGTCCAGTCACTGGATCTTCGCACTGGGATTGGGCATCTGCAAGCTTTCTGTTGCATGATCTGAAGGTGTTGTGTGAACGGCAGTACCTGCATAAGATGTGTTACAGAATGAGTGACCA
This sequence comes from Vidua macroura, assembly GCF_024509145.1. NCBI lineage: Eukaryota > Metazoa > Chordata > Aves > Passeriformes > Viduidae > Vidua > Vidua macroura. The sequence continues at coordinate 35,035,239 of NC_071611.1, forward strand.
CCTGTTTCCTTTCTCTGTCAGTTTGCCCTGCAAGGCAAACTTACTTTAGCATGTTGTTTTTGCATTTAAGGGGCTGCATTGCAGAGACCAAGTGAGGCGTATTCAACACCTGTGAGGGTGTTTCTGAAGCTAATGAAGTGACTGACACTCCTCCCAATGACTGGCATCTTAAATATATTAATGTATAAATGCTGTGGTTCAAAAATCCATTTTCGTATCTATGCTGTATCCAAGTGTACATTTTCATTTGACCTTGGCTTTCCATGCATAAATTTACCTGGCTACAAAGTGTTCAGCTGAGCAGTTATGGCACTTGTTCTAGAGGTACTGCCTGTCAATCCAGATGCCAACAGTCCTGTTTTCCAGGGTTTAGGATAAAAGCACTAGCCAGATCACTCTCTTCTGCACTGCTGGTGACAAAAATGCTCATACCAGATGCATGCTGGCCTGATATATCAGCTCAGAACGAGCACAGTATTTCATCCTTTGGACCACCTACACAAATTGTACTGATGGTGAGTGAAATAATGTAACCCCTCTTTTAATCCATAGTCTTAAAAAATAAAGATAGGAACACAAATGCTAAAGCATGTTTATACACCATCAAACTTACAGATCTGAAAACTTCAAAAATTAAGAACTTTAATAGCTAACATTTCAAGAACATTATAAGTTTGGCCACAAGAATCATGCTAGCTTTTTTATTTGTGCATGTATGTACACAAAAGAATTCTTTATTGACCTATGAAAAACATACATGGCATATTTAAAATACTTTATATGTGTGTGTGTGTGTATTTGTACGTGTGCAATATCACAAAGTTAGAAACATGGCTAAATTAATAGAATTTTTCTTTTGTTTTACATGTAATGAATTACTGAAGCACTAATTATTATTAATTATCAGTAATTTGATCTGTTGGGTGTGCACAGTACAGTGGGCAAACTCTTGTTCTATGGAACATGCAACAAACACAGGCCAATTTTTTGTTCATTCTGTTTCTCTCACTTGCATGACTATTTCTTGGCATTGATCACATGCCTGGAATTTTTTTTTTTCCTCAGCAGAGACCTAGCATGTTTATGGCATATTTTAGGAGCAAAGTTCTGGGGAAAAAAACACTGGAGTTGCTTTTGCTGAGTATTGTAAAATTTTTACTGACTGAATATATACAGTTTTGAAGGAACAAAATCAAAACCATTTCCTGTGTTTCCATTATGATGCATTAATGGAGTATTTGCAATGGATAGTACTCTTCTTAGGCTTGTTTCTATTAGCAGTCCTCTCACAGAAGGCATGAAATTCTGCTTCTTTCAAAGTCATCATCACAACCACAACCAACATCCTTCATTCCAGGACTGAACCCGTGAGGGTTAGTGAAGCCATTTCCATGACACAGAATCTCCTTGCCAAAGTAGACTTTCTTGTAAATGCCCTCTTCAAATAATGGTCATTCTTCATCATAGCTGCACTGAAATTTAAGTTCACTGGAGTCAGAATTAACCCTGAGGTTGCCTTTCTACATGAACAAACTCTTGCAAATCAGTCTGTTTCGTGTAGAATGAGAACCACAATTTTGACTCCATGGATATTTAATTTTTACTCAAAACTTCTTTTTCAAATTATAAGCAAATAGATGTTATTTTTCCTCATTGAGTACAGAGATAACATCCAAAAAATTCTCAAATCTCCACATATCATGCTTCTTTGGTAATTATATTAGCAAATACAGAAAGTTAAGGCACGCTGTGGCTCAGAGTGAAAATAAAAACCCAAAGTTATTTAATTTAGAATGCTTTATGTTGCTAGAGGCACCTCGTGTGGGCCTTTACTTAAAATTTGAGCCTTTCCATTGAGTTCAGTAAGCTTCAGTTCAAGTCCATATGGAAAAAATGTCCCTCTAAATAAAACTATTCAAATTCTGTCATGATATTTTAGTAGTTACGGTGATTTTTTCAGACATTGTTTGGTAAATCTCGCTATAATATTTCTGTCTAAGTTAGTTCCCAATTTAGTCTAATATTTAGAGTATCTTCTATTTTTCTATTTGCAATGTATCACATAAACATATATTATGCTAGGATATGGACTTAAAGGGTCAGCAGTGTTTTAAAAACAGTTGTCAGTCTCAAGTAAAACACCTGGTCTAAAGTCCTCTTTCCCTCCCTTTCTCCCTTCCCCCTCCTTTTTCTGCAAAAATATTTTCAACATCAACCACATTCAGACTATGGTTTTCCTTCTTCCTTCTTTAAAATGATATTATTCAAGAATATAGTAATTTAAATCTGGGATTTAGAAATAAAGACTGAATTATCTTCCCAAGTCACAATTCCATTTTTAACTAGCCTTAGATCTAGGAAAAATAAACACACAGAAAATAAAGCAGAGGTAGCTTTAAAGACTGTTAAAGTATTTACACTATGTTAATAAAACTTCAAGGATGGTTTAGAAAGCAAAAATACCATAATGACTAGAGCTTTAAAACTCTAGAACTGTAACTGGAGCTGCAGTGAACAGTGCAGGAGAGCTCTGCAGCTTTAGTAAGCTTTAGAAGGCACGAGCAAAAAAGCACTTTCTTGTGAACAGTTACTTCAAAACTCCATACTGTTTACCTACCAAGCTATCAGAAAATTTCACAAACCAATGTGGATCTCAGGGTGAGCAGAGCTTCTAAACAATGTAATTATCTGCAGAATACCTAATAAGAGAGCTCTTTCAAAGCTCATTCAAACATTTGCTGTGTCAACTGAAAAAAGAAAGCATATGAGAAACTTAAACTGCCAAGAGAAAAAAGTGTTTTTATTTTCTTCCCTGTTGAAAGGGAAAAAAACAGGAAGAAAAACAAGGAAGAGATTACAAGATCCTAACATACTTTAAAATTTCAGTTAGTAAGCCATCTATTCATAACCTGTATTTGCTGAGTAAGCAGAGACAATTCTAAAATGAAGCTCCTGAAAGCCTGCCTTCCCATCAAGAATATAAGCCAATTAGGTCATAAAACATAAAGTGATTGTAAAAATAACAGTTCCTGAGTTATGTAGCAAATACTCAGAAAATATTTGGGTTACTTCAGATGGAGTTTAATGTGACAGAAAATACTTTATTGACAACAGAGTGACTATCTGTCCTTTTACCCACAGCACAAATCATGCTCTGAACCAAGTTGCAAAGCAGTAATCTCAAACATAATGTCAGAATAGAGACATAGTTTGATGACATGATAGGTAAAATTTCTTCATTACCATCAGTGTTCATTAAGAGAGGAAATATAAGGGAATTTTTTGGTAAGATTTTGTTGTAATGTTACTTGGAAAGTGAACTCTCCAAGAGCAGTCAAAGAAGTCATTATATGGTATAAAATTCATTTTACCAAACTGTTGTGGTAGTGTTACAAAGGCAGTCAAAAGAGTTTTGTGGTAGGAGTGCACTCTGAAACCTATTGTTTTAGTTTTGCTAAGTCCCTGAAGATAAAGAAATTGGAAGAAAATTAATATATACATGCTTCAGTTAGAGAACAAAACAGGTAGGAAAAAGAATCTGTGGAAAGGAATGTAAATCACATATTAGCTAATAATTTCCTATGAAAACAAAAAACAAATCAGATAGAAAAAGCCATTGTATTGGAAAAGAAGCATTTTCTGCCACTGATCAGCTGGTTAAATATATATTTTTACTGGTGGGGAAAAAAGGAAAAGGGAAAACAGAAAACTACTATAAAGTCTATGTGAATTACACACACACAAAAATACACACACACGCACACAAAGCCAATAGATGTTTACTGCACTTGTGGGAAACAGTTATGCCAGGTTTTGGATATTTCTTGGCAGATCTTATTTCTGGTAGGTTTTTTAATCACTCACTGCATTAGAAATATATTAGCAAAAAATAAGCATGATAAAGGAGATACAAGGTAGGTATCTCTTGAAAGTAAAGCTGTTCTGCCAGAATGTTTCATGTCAACAACAAATATGTAATTAACAATTTCATTGCTTTAGTGACAGAAACTGTATGCCTCTTATAAGTAGTTATGGCATTGTGTTCTTATATTAAAAATATGTCTGCACAGATGAAGCTTTTTAAAAAGTATTTAATGTTTTGTTGGTTTTTTTAAATGGCACATATTCAAAAAGTTCATACCACCTGTTATAATTACTTATTATCCATTTTATTGGTAAATTTGTACTTGTGTTGAAATAGAAACCCCTTGTTATACCAAAAAAATTTACTTATGTGATAGATTGTGCCCTGACAAGTCAATGTTGCTATGATTCAATCAGTGATCAATCAGAACTGTGCTGCATTAAAACTAATAAGGCTGTAGTTAATAACTTTAAAAATACTCATGCAATGAAATTTTAAATGTACTTGAATAGGATACAGTCACTAATCGCAACGATAATTTCATTTTTAAAAGTATTTAATCTGGAACAAAGTGTAACTACCATTCTGTGAGGAATCTCTTTTCCTCCATCCCTCCCCTTGTCTCCTCTTCTCCATTGTTTTGTATTTTACAGTACAGTGTATATACTCCCTTGACATATGTCTGTATTACTTCAAGACCAAAAAAGCAATTCTGTCTTTCTCTCCTCTCTCCCCACCCTTAGCTATTCAGTTTATATACTATACTATATACAGTTGGCAAAACTATGAAGTCAGTCTGAAGAGAGAAATCCAGGGGTATATACAAATAATTTTTTTCACACCATAGTTTAATTTTCCTGCACTGACTGAATCCTTTTACTTCCTTCTCAGCAAAAGGGGGACACAACAGCCAGTGTAAGTTTTAAATGGCTTCTATCTCAGCTTGACAGGTATATAACTTTATTTCAGTTAGGAGTGGAGCTAGATTTTGGATGATGCATTCAGTGACTTCTGGATTATAAATACCTATTGTATGGTAGAGGAATATAACTTTCTAGGAATTTTGGTAGTATTAAATGCCTTTCAGCACTGCTTGTAAAAATTTGCTTTTGTTCTACCAGCTGGAAGCATGTACACTTTTAGGGAAAAGGCAGATTGTGAACAAGATTATGAATAAAACAGAAATATATTACTGCAATTTGTCGGGTTTTTTTGTCTGTTCTTCAAATCCTGCTTTTATTACCAGTGATTGTACTCATATAATATCAGCAAAAGCTGGTAAAATAAGATCATTTTTATGAGAGATTCATTGCATATGTTAGAAAGTACTGTTTTGATTTTCATATGTGCCTTCTGAAATGCCTTTCTGAGACAGGGCCAAGATTTCCACAAATTTAATATGTTTTGTGGGGTGTAAGTCTGAGCAGAAGTTTGACTATGAGTTTAAAAGTATGATAATGAATTTAAAATTGGACAATGTTCTTTACAGAAATTGCATATGAATTTTCTTCAGAAAGGGAGCAATCTGTGGCATAGTAAGATGGACTTAGCTGTAATTCTTTAGCGTAAATGGAAAACCCATAAATTGGGATAATGCAATAAAACACCAATGTTGCTTGCCAAGTGCTGTGTGAAAACCTGTTTATTTGCATATCTAAACATATGTCATGTGTTTTTTCATTCCAGCTCACCATCGCAGTTGATTGGCTTTTAGGAGGAGGAATTCCCTTAGTTCACTTAGGATTTCAAACCTCTCTGAGCTTCAAGAAAGAAGAAATGATTTTGTGATTGACTGACATCAAGCTCTACAAAAAGATGCTTAATAATTTCTACATACACAGGAATGTTTTATCAGTTGAATTTGGCTACACATGCCACAAACATAGCAATGGGACTCTGGCCAAGAACGGAGTGGACTTCCCAGCCCAAACCACATGTGAAGGAAAGCAAAGGAAGAGTTATTTGATGAAGTGACATGGCAGTTTAAATTCCAGATGAGGTGCAGGGAGCTGAGGATTTACTGCAAAGATTTTACAAACCAATTTAAGAACTAGTTGTGATCTAGCTGGCTACGGAATTGAAGTCTCCCCTAGCAAACTTTATAGATATTCCAAAAGGTTCTTAAAAAGTATTTGCTTTCTGAATGGCGAGTTTTTTCTCTTTAGCAGTTATATAACAGTTGAAATTATGCTTAATCTGTATAATATTTTAATCTTTCAATCACACCATCATGTAGCTCAGGCAGTGGTATGCCCCACCCTGACACTTATATTTCTGATATATTTGTAGCATCTGGACATGTTCTCTGCTAGGCCCTTGTTTTCCTAGATTAAGCAAAGGAACTGTTGCATCCTGGGATTGGGTTTTAGGGGTTCTTATTTGTGTTAGCTAGCTGAGTCCTGTGTACCCCCACGCTTCCCCCGTGTTGTTTCCCCCCCATGGTTTCTGGCCCCATGCTGCCTGCTGCCGGATCTTCCCCCTCTGCCGCTCCTGTAACCACCCCCCCGTCTGGCCCCGGGAAACCCCATGCCTGCCACCCCAAGCCACACGATCCCGCTCAGCCCGAGGCTTGGTGCCTGCCCCTGCAGGGTTCTCTGGTTGGTCGCTGTTGCTGGCATCACCACAATGGCAGCCACCCCTATTGGACGGCAGGCTGTGGATCCTCTCACCCCGCTCCTCCATAAAATCCTACCCCGCCAGCACCCAGGCACCATTTTCTCCCATGCGAGTGCTGGGAGCAGTTGCGTCTTTCCATCGAACCGCACCACGTGACCAATAAACCATTCCTGCCAAGCACGGAGTAAATGGACAAATTCCTCTAGGGATCCTCTTTACCGGATCCCTAGCGCACGGTAACAGAGGCTGGCCAGCCCCCGCGCCTGAGACACGGAGCTGTGTCCGGGAACCTGTGTCAGAAAACCCCGGCAGCACGTGGAAGCTACGCCATAGCTGCGCTCCCAAGAGCTGCGTGCAGCTGGGGAGAGCGAAAACCCACGCCGCAATTGGCGCCCAAACACAGGGCCGAGGCCAGCACTTAGCTGGTCATGTGGACGGAGGTTCACCGTGGAGCTCCAGAAACAGCGCCGGGAGCCACTGCCACCGGCCTGGGGCCACGCGCCGCTGCCAAGGGGGGAGCGCCGCCGCCAAGCCAGAGCGGGCAGCAGTCTGCGCTGGATCACCGCTCCGTGCTAGACGGAAACCGAGAGCAGGGGTTCTCCAAAGTACTTCAGTGAAGTCTCCGTCACCCACGGGGGAGCAGACAGTGTGCCCTGTGTGGGACAAGAAGTGCAAATATTCGCAGCCAAGAGGGCAGCAGAAAGGACACTTCTCGGGACTCCCGGACCCTAGTGGCAGCTTTTATTTGCAGAGATTTCAGTCTGGTATTAGTCATGGAAACGTGTCCAGCTAATACGGGGAAGGCCGGCCGTGTTCCCGAGGTTGGGATGTGTGGCGCGCAGCACGAATGGCAGCTGCTGGAGTCGCCTGCATTTTTTTGCTTTTTTTTTCTTTTTTACTGCCCCAGGGGTGAGGTGGGTTGGGTGGAAGAAGCATGGGGACCGTGCTATCTGCCCAAAAAAAGGAATTTTATTCCCAAGTTAAGGAAATCCTTTCAGTGAAGGGCCCTTACCCAAAAAATTTAGTGAAGAAATTTGTTTGGTGGTTGTTCTTTGCTTTCCCCCATCTGTCTACTGAGGACGCGCGCAAAACAGAATTTTGGGAGCAAGTGGGAAAAAGGCTAGCAGAGGGGATCGGTAGGGATCCCTCCATAGATAACTGCTTCCCTAAATTCCATTTGTTGATCTCAGATGTGGTAAAATCAGACCCCACGTGAAACTCGGTTGGGGAAAGGAAAGAACCATCCAGAAAATCTGTTACTCCCCCTGAATCTGTTTCCCCATCCCCTTCTCCTACCCCTTCTTCCCCTAACCTGGGTGGGCGAGGGGGGGCACCCCGTCAGTCTGAGACGCAGGGCAGCTCCACAAACGTGGACCGTGCTCCTGGCTCCCCAAAGCCATCCCGGCGTCTCCGCCTTAGCAAGATCAGTCGATTCGCTGAGGCCACGACCCTAAATCCCTTTTCCAATCCCTTTTTCCCAGTTGAAAATCCCAGTTTCGGCGCTACCCCGCACAGTTCTGTTTCTTTAAACCCCTTTCTTTGTTCTTCTGAGGAGGCCAAGGCCACGTGGTCGATCCCTTTGTCTTCCCAAGATGGAGGGCGGCCACATGGCAGGGTCTCTTCTTCCCACAACCCCTTTCTGTCCTTTGCTCCCGGTGTCCCTGCCTTTGACCCAACCCCAACCTGCCTCCCTGTGGGCGTGGGCGTCGCCCCCTCGGGAGGTCAGGTTACTCCCTCAGCCATTGTTCCCCCTCATGTGGGCATTCCCTCGAGTCCTTTGCATGTCCTCCCTGCTGAGTCATCGACCCCGCCCTCCCCCACCGGGGAGAGCTCTGCCATCTCCACCCCGCTGCCTGAGGGAGACAGCCCCCGTCCTGTTCCCCGCACCCTGTCCCCATCTTCCCATGGGTCCTGGAGATCTGGGCGGGAGGGAAGAGGGGGGAGGGAGGAGCGGGGACCCCTACCCCCATCTTCCCATGGGCCCCAGAGAGCCGGGCAGGAGGGAAGGGGGCGGGGGACAGGAACCCCTACCTCCAAGTTCCCATGGGCCCCAGACATCTGGGCGGGAGGGAAAAGGAGGGGGGGGGGAATCGGAGCCCCTGCTGCCGCATTCCCATGGTTCCCAGAGACCCAGGAGGGAGGGAAGAGGGGGAGGGGGAAGCTGATGTGGGTCTCTGAGCATTTTCCAGATTCCGTGGAATGGGTCGAGCTGACAGCTGAGAGGCATGTGGAGGGGTCAGAGGTTCAGGACAAGTCTCTCCTGGAAGCGGCATCCATCTGACACACAGCTTGAGATCCCTAAAAGGCCCAGAAGCCATGTGGTTGCCTTGGATGCTGTGCCTCCAAAGAATGCTGGTCCAAAGCAGCCTCCAGCAAGATGCCAGTGCTTCCATTGTGATCAGAGAAGACATTTTGTTGTTCAATGTCCATTTCTGGGCAGGGCACCCCCAGGGACAGTGGGAGGGGGGAGAGGGGGGGAGGGAGACCCCATTCCCCCAAAAAACTGAAAAAACAATGTACACCTGTCTCGCGTGAAGATAAAAGTAAGGCAGGCCACAGCACCTTAAGGGGAGCTGTGAATTATCAAGTAATTGTGCAGGTGGTAGTTCAAAACATCAGGGTGCCTTTGAGTGAGGCAGATGACCCCCCACCAATCAGGGGGTTGCATCAGACTGCAGGCGATGCAAAAAGAAAAAGGACCCTACGATCTCCTTAAAAAATGTTTTTCCCCAAAGCTCCAGGAAAACTTTCCAGCTACCCCAGTCTGCATGTGTCCCAAATCCCCATGTTTGTAATGAAGTTGTCCCAGTTCCCCTATACCCAAGCACCCAGGGAAGAACCACCCCAGCATCATTGCAGCAGGCCCTCTCCATCTGCAAAGGGCAGCCGTTGCAGCAGCTGAAACACCAAGAGCAGAAGCTGAGTGAAGATCAAGCAGCCGTTCTTCTTTTTTATATTTTGAAAAAGAGGGAACTGTTGCATCCTGGGATTGGGTTTTAGGGGTTCTTATTTGTGTTAGCTAGCCGAGTCCTGTGTACCCCTGCACTTCCCCCGTGTCGTTTCCCCCCCGTGGTTTCTGGCCCCATGCTGCCTGCTGCCGGATCTTCCCCCTCTGCCGCTCCTGTAACCACCCCCCCATCTGGCCCCAGGAAACCCCATGCCTGCCACCCCAAGCCACACGATCCCGCTCAGCCCGAGGCTCAGTGCCCGCCCCTGCGGGGTTCTCTGGTTGGTCACTCTTGCTGGCATCACCGCCACGGCAGCCACCCCTATTGGCCAGCAGGCCGTGGATCCTCTCGCCCCACCCCTCCATAAAATCCTACCCCGCCAGCACCCAGGCGCCATTTTCTCCCATGCGAGTGCTGGGAGCAGTTGTGTCTTTCCATCGAACCGCGCCATGTGACCAATAAACCATTCCTGCCAAGCATGGAGTAAATGGACAAATTCCTTACCTCTTTACCGGATCCCTAGCGCACGGTAACAGAGGCTGGCCAGCCCCCGCGCCTGAGACACGGAGCCGTGTCTGGGAACCGGCGGCAGAAAACCCCAGCAGCATGTGGAAGCTACGCCACAGCCGGGCTCCCAAGAGCTGCGTGCAGCTGGGGAGAGCAAACACCCACGCCGCAGGAATTTTCAGCATCTCTTCTTGCAATGCAAAGTAGGTTGTCCATTCTTTAATCAGCCCATCTTAAAGTCAAGGTTAGAAGTGAACCCTTTTGCTATGAGAATGTGTTACCTCTAGAGAGATCAGAACTGGAACTGGATGTCAAGATGTGGGCTGTCTGCTAAGGAGCTGGAATATTGAGCTGAGGTGCCAGTGAAACAGTGAGAACATTTTCATGGTCTCCATGCGTCTTATTCCTTTAACTGACTGAAGGAACTGGAGTCTTGGATGATAGTTTCCTATCCAAGAGCAGTACAAGGTGCTAATAGGAGCTAAACACAAGCAAAAAAAAAAAAAAACCAACGAAAAAAACCCAAAAAAAACCCCCACAAAGTGACTTAAAAAGTCTAGTAAAGACATTAGATACAAGGATGTAATTTCTGGCTCCCAAGGTTGGAATGATACAATCAGAACATATTCTCACACTTCTGCAACAGATGCTGTCTATGAAGGAGTTAACAGTTAAAGACAGCTGTGAAGATGGACTTTAGGTCCAAACCGGTATGGCAATTCCTATGCTATGGCAGCCTTCCATAACCAGGCAGGAGGCTTCACACTGGTTAATACTTAAGAATTGAACATTTTATAATGCAAATCATCTTGAAATGAGAAACAGAATAGCCAGCTGCAGAAATGTTGTTTTCACTCAACTAATTTTCTTTATTGTTCAGGAAAGCAGGATAGATGTGACTTTATATGCAGGAAATATTACTTTTGAATAGCTCCCTGATAATTAATAAAATGATAGCCAATTGAGCACATATTCCTGGGTACTGATTCTCTTTGTGCTGTACAGTGCAGTTTTAAGAGAAGGAGTTTCTCATTACTTGCATGAGAGAAGAAACTACTATCTGCAGTAGACAAAAAATGTGACATACTTATTTCAAGAAATCTGCCCTAACCCTGAGAAACTGTCTTACAGCCCTGCTGGTGTGCATGTCACCATAGCCTTGGAACAACCAGCCCTCTGTCCCCAAACTGTTTCCTTTTCCTCCATCATCCCACACAGACACAACATTTCTGTCTGACCGAGACCACAGCACAGGGTTACTGAGGTAACATCACCAGTATCAATACGGATGTAACTACTGGAGGTTTTTTGGGGTTTTTTTTGTTTTTTTTTTTTTGTTTTTTTTTTTTTGTTTTGTTTTGTTTTGTTTTGTTTTGGTTTTTTTTTGGGTTTTTTTTTTTTTTTTTTTTTTTTTTTTTGCAGCTGTTCAGATGGAGTAGTATTATATTAGTTCCTCATGAAATCCTTTTAAGGATTTGTGTTTCTAAATGCTACTCAGCAAGCAATAATAATTTATTATTATAGCCAGATAATTTCTGCAGAAGATTCATAATAATACCTATATTGGTTCATTAACTTTTAATGGTAAAATTCTAGGGAAGGTGATTTGGGTATGTAGCCTTTAATAAGGCTTAATATGAACACTTGACTTCTGTTTCTTTCACCTTCCCTGCCTCTCATTGTGAATTATCTGTCATAGCAATTCCTGATTCAGGCTCTCTATAGGGTTTTACCCTCATTTCCATTTGTAAACCTTAATTTCAATAGGTGGGCTGAAAATTCCTGTACTTCTAAAATTGCCACCACTCCACTTCCTAGTTAATGGCATCTTTCTCCACTTTCATTATTCAGCTAATAAACTATCAATAAGCATAAAAGAAATTACACAAAGGGTGCAAAAAGGAGAGTATTTTAATTACTCCAGAAGAATGTTAATTTAGTTAAGAAAAAAAAGTTGTGGTTTTGTTTGTTTCGGTTTTTTTTGTTTGTTTGAAGGGTTTTTTGTTTGGTTGGTTTTTGGTTTGTGGGGTTTTTTGTTGTTTCGGGTTTTGTTTTGTTGGAGTTTTTTTGGGAGGGTTTTTTGGTGGTATTTTTGGGGTTTTTTTGTTTTTTTTTTTTTAACCTTTGTATTCCAGTTGCTACTATGAAACATTTCCTTTCTCTTTGGCTCATGGTGAATAACAGATATCCATTTTTTAGTCAAGGGACCAGGAGTCACGATCTAATTATTAAGAAAAAACTACAGAAATTTTATTCAGAAAACTAGATCTCTGGTCAACAAAGGGCAATAAACCTGCAGCATTTAAAAGTATAAAAATAAAACACAGAGAGAAAGAAACATTAAAATGGAAATACAAAAAAAAAAAAAGACAGGGAGGAAAAGGCATATTGATTAATTAAACAGTAAATGGCAAATTTTATTGGATTGTCTTGAAATATATTTTTATATACTTATTAAAGGTTTGTTTGTTTGGCAGGGTGTAATTTAGTTTTTTTCAATAATTGTCCATTTTTTTCATTGCAAAGTCATCTTCTGTTTTCAACTTTGAGCTTGAATGTACATACTTCCCAAGACAGTGCTGAATCTAAAACCTTTTCTAGGGACTCTCTAGCTAAGAGACAAACTAAGCATGCTAGAGGAATACCTGCCAAGGTGAATAGGTGAATAAGAAATATTTTGTTTGTTTTTCTGTAATTTACTTCCATAGGAAGATCTGCAAACCTAAACTGTTACATTTAAGCAGAGATATAAGCAAAAGTGGTCAAGTTTTACCTGGTAGGAGGGAAGTCATAAATGGATCATGTTTGTTTTTAATAGAAATTGTATCAGCTCTCAAGAGGTTCTTTTAGAGGCTCCATCAGGCCTCTAAAATCAAACTGACTTTATTAGAAAAACTGCTCAAAGGATTTCACAGACTCAAAGATTCAAAGAACAGTTGAGGTCAGAAGGACTTCTGGAGGTCATTTAGTCTGATCCCCTCCTTCTCAGGCAGGGTTGTCTTGAAACAATTACTAAAAAATAATTATTAGAAAATATTTTTAAATTTACCCTTTTTAAAATTTATACACATTTCAGGAGTCAGTATCTATGTGTTTATTACATGATTTGAACAAAAAATTTTGACATTAATTAAATTTTACAGTAACTCAAATATAATTTTGAGATCCCAAATATAATTCATTACATGTTATCTAAGGACTGTGGGTCAAATTTTGTTTCTATATTGGCATTTGGGTTTTTGTTAATTTTTTTCATTTGTCTCGGAAGATTTTCTGTTTTCTACTTCAGTTTAGTAAATATCTATGACAATATTGTTTACTTTGAGACTGTTTCTGTACACACATCAAGTATTATAGTGACAGAGATATCACTATGAAATAAATACCTCAGCTTCTACTTTAAAATCTGAAAAGGTCTCAGTAGCAGTCCACAGGATGGCCTTGAATCATAACAGCTTCTCAATGTGAGAAGGAAAGAGGATGCAGAAAATGATCACATGTTCTACAATGGAGAATGAAAAGGGCACAGCATCTTACCAGTTTCATTAAGATATAGCCATATATACCATAAACTATTGATCCTGCCAAACCCTTATCTCCTCCTTTCTGTCAGTTCTGGGGAATTAAATTGGGTCTGACTGACCATACAAAATTACGATCTATGTATTTAAATAAATTAATTTGAACAGCTTGTTTGCATTTTTCCTGTGATTTTCAGAATTATGTAATTCACGTTCAGAATAATACAATGTAATATAAGTTCAGAATAAAATACAAAATATGACCTTCAGAAATGTTCCAAATGAGTTACTGAATCTCTTGTTTTCTAGATAGTAAAGTTTGTGTCATTATTGAAAGTAGGGTTGTAAAGCATTTTAAGAATTTTAATTGTAGCCATTTTTCATAGAAATTATAAAGTAAAACTGCTCTTCTTTATCCCTCTGAATTTTCAGAACTATCATATGGCAGTTTTGCCACCCAATTTTTGAACATGCTGTAATTTCCAAATTTCAACAGAAAAACCATTACAAGGCCTTGGTCAAGGAAGCCTTCAATTTTTGTAAGTCAAAGTATTGAATTGATTTGTAAGACATTGATTATTCAGCTAACACCTTTCACATAAATATTAATGCAAAAAAAAATGCAGTGTTTTATATTTAGTCAAATACTGTTGCAGTTTGTTCCCATCAAAAAAGTCTATTTTTCCTCTTATTTTTTTCCTACTTCTAAATACCTTGTCCTTTTCACGTTCAACTACAGTTGAACAAGGTAAAATATGTAGAAGCACTATGTTATTGTTCCCACATCTATGTACACTTCTGCAAGAAAACTCACTAAAACTTATGACTATTCAATGAATTATCACAAAACAGTTGAAGGCATTATTTCATGGACAAAGTTTTAAGGGTCTGAGAAGCATTGCTGTACCTTCAATCTCTTGGTTTCATGTAGGGGTCTGGTAGCTTATGAGATAAAAGCACATAGTTCATTGTGGCATGCATTTGTTTCAAGGTGTATATGCTCTGTCCATGAACATAAGAGATTGAGGAATGTATAACTGAGCACACACATTCATCTTGATATCACTCCCTTTTACCATTTCTGTGCATCGTGGTAATTCTTTTTGGTAGAATTCATTCCAAATGAACAGTGAAGGCTCTAAAGTATCAATATTATGGCATAATACAAAGGCATAATACAAGAATTTAACTGAAATTCTTAAAATTCATACCAAAGCAGTGCTGTATTTTATTTTAAAACCTTGAAAGTTTATTTTTCAAACCAGCTCAATCTTTGTAAATTCAAATATTTCAGTCCTACTTTTATGTAACGTAGACAAAGATATTATAAAGTGATAAACCCCCTCCCAAAAAATCAGGAGACACAAAACACTTTCTTGAGGAGATTGTGCCTAATACTTTCTGGACTACATGAATGAACTGTCAGTCTTTGAAAGCAGGTAAGAAGTGAAAGCTTAGTATGGCTGAGATAACAAGTTGGGGAGTGCATTGTTTGTCTACTGGCGCCAAGCAGTGTTCTTAAGATTAGTGGTCCTAAATCTTTCATTCATGGCATTAAAAACTGACCATCATAATCCATTCATTAAAACCATACCAAAGAAAAGGATAAGAAACTATACAGCTATGTTCAAAAACCACAAAACCTTAACATGACAATTTAAGTATTTAAATGTGGACAAAGTCATATTAACCAAACCTTAGGATGTTTTGGACTAGAAAGACTTCTGCAAGCTCAAACCACTTTGTAAATTACCATCTCCCTCTTTCCTTCTCCTCCCTCCTCTCATAATACTCTCACAATAACAAAAGGGATTAGCTGTGCAATCTAAAGTGAATCCACTTTAAGGGCATAGTTAAACTCAGAGTAACTAGCAGTCAGTTTCAGGGCATGTCAACCATTAAATTTGAAGTTAGTCCTTATAAATTAATTGATCCTTGGGTTTCTGTTATGAAATAGTATTACTTAATGTGAGGAAAACAGTCCTGTAATGTAAGTTCATATGTACTCTGCCATATTGTTTATGTTCTCTTATCAATTTCTGAACTGAATTTTTTCCACAAATATAATGAAAAGGGGTCCTCTTTTATACTCTAGTAAGTAGGAGCATACCAGTTTACCAAACAGACTTGTATCTAAAAGTTTATCTACAGATAAAGAGATTGTGCACAGATTTTTCTATGGAAGGTGTGCACCTACAAAGGCTACCTGTGGCTATGCTTAGTTCCAGTGTTCTCGGTACCAAGGCCTGCCTATAATTAAATGGACTTACAGGTCCTCATGTGGCATTAGACATTCTCCAGAGAAGATGCAGGTTTTCCTACCATCACTGCACTAGGAGGTTGACAGTAATGTGCTCAGAATAGGTGCCTGGGCTCTTTATAAAGATTTTCAATTACCTCCCTATACGACCTGGGATCAATTGGGTTATACAGACAGGCCAGTATTCCTAGGAAAGATTTTGGAGAACTGTGTAATTAAAACACATGAGAATTAGAGCTCAGCTCCCAGTGACCTCTTTTCTTTGAAAGTTCTAGCCCAATAGTTCAAAAGTAGAATGCATTTTACAAGGAGGCTTTCCTTAGAAACAGTGTTATAACGCCTTAGTACTAACCAAAAGCCTGTTAAGAACAGCTTTATTTCCTGGTATCAGATGGTCAGGGGAATATGAAGCTATAATTCTCTAAGAAAAATATTTAAACTTTTCTCCGGATGGGGAGGCAGTGCAATGCCTGCAAAAGTTACTGACAAAAGAGTTCTTGAGCAGGGAGTTACTAGAGTAACTGAATGAAATACAGTCTCCTGGCAGCATAGTTTCATCATCTTTCCTATTTCTCTGTGCCATACCCTTTAGAGGTCAGACTTCTAACTCCTTTAGATGTCCATCTATTTAATTCTAGTTTCATTTACCCATGACAGCTCTACATGCTCCACAGTGAGAAAGAAATAGCCAAAATTAAGTGCTTAGATTTAGGATTCTACTGTAGTTTACTAAAAATTTGTGCAAGACAATAAGCATATTTTCATTGTAGATCACAACTGAAAGTGGGCTGTTTCCTTGATTTTGAAATTGAAGAAAAATAATAGTGGGGAAATATGCTGTTACTTTGAAAGTGAAAAAATAAATTATTTTCATTTTATATAATTTAATTTAATTGAAATTGCATTGTTTCCAGTAATTAAATTTAAAATTAATTTAAAATGAGTGCTTTAATTGAATAGAAAAAATATTTTTCAGATACTTGAGAAATTTTTTGAGATTTTGATAACGTGGTAGTGCTTGATTATTGAAAATAGTCCCACTGTCCATAATAGTTAAAAAATAACATTTTAAATTCAAACTATGAGACAGAGATCATAAAAAATTTAAATTTTTCTGCAGGAATGTTTCTAAATCCTCTTAGAAAAGACATTTCTCAAATCATCTCCTGCTGTATAATTGTGCTCATTCAATTAGATATTTTTCAGTTCTAATCTTTCTAACTGAAATGCTGTCTTCAAAGTTTTCAGACTAATGATGTGGCCAGCTTTAGTGATTTCTAAACATGACAGTACCTTGAAGTTATTATGCAGTTATCCTGTTACTTAGGGTAGATAGGCATTTGAGACCCAGGAGATGATTAGCGTAAAAAAGAGTAGACACATATTTACAAGCTTGTGTCTTTTCCTGTGATTCATCCTATCTTTCTGGATATACAAGCAGTGTAGCCAGATCCTGGGACAAGATGGATGGACAGATATCGTATATGTATGGATGATAGCTGCATGATAAATAGTGGAACCACCCCATGTATTTATATCCACCTTTGACCATCTCATGTGCCCTTTGCCTACCAATTCATCTTCACCATGATGACTTATAAAATCTCAGCTCCTTGAAACGTTTCAGTCTGTTATATTCTGCCTCCTTTGTTTTCCCCCACATTCATCCAGCAAAACAAAAGTTTGTCACAGTATGGAAAAGGAATTGTTAATTAATACAGAAGTGACAAAAAAGTCAATAACTTTTCCTGTTTCCACAAATGTGAAAGTTGAATCCCATCTACCTATTTTTATTTAATTTAGAGGTCTTTTCAATGATTATAAAAGTGAAGTTGATAAGTTTACAATAATTTAATTAGTTTTAAGGATTATTAATTCTAGATCTGGGCATTTTTATTCCCTCTGTTACCAGAGGAGAGAGGAAGGGCAACCTGTAGAAAAATTAATATAATCTGGTTTAGACTGTTATTTTGAAACAAGAAAAAGAAGAAAGAAAATCGGAAAGAAAATACATTCAAACACAGATTTTGTGAATTTTGTAGTTTTCTTTCTATCTTGTTCTTTTGGGGCAGAATTTTCAATAGAAAGAATCAGTCATAAAATTCTCCAGTGCTACTGACACCTATTTTCTGACACTTGAAAGTCATGGAATTCTTTGATTCTGTCTATTCTGACAGATGTATTTGGAATATGAAGATAACACTATCTTTTATAAGGGACCTATTTAAGACAATATTCAATTAAAAAAACAAAAGTTTGGTAACTTATTAGCGAAGATTGTAGGTAGCAAGATGCTCCAATAGACGTTCTTTCTAACAATCCAAAACCTTTTTTTTCAAGAAAGAATGAAAATTTTCCCGCTTGTGAGCTTCCAGGATCACTCAGTGGTGGCCACTAATGCAAAAATTAAGCCTCTGATTCAGTGGCTGTCACAAGCTTAGACTTTGTTTCATGTCTCATGTCTCAGTTGCTGTTTGCTCTATTATTAGATGATGCCACCAATGAAATAAAACTGCCTTGAAAGGTATGTGGAGAACTCAGCACTGAGATATTTTCTTGCTCTTGAGTGCATCTTGAAATATTTGCACTATTCTTTCTAAGGAAATTGTTTGTGGATTTCTGATAAAAGTACAACCTAAAAAGATTTCAAATGGAGATGTAGAGCATGAGAACATACACTTTTGATTATCATCCATTAATATTTCAGTCTATGTCTCTAGGTCATGAAACACATCTGGGTATTTCTGAAGAATTTTGTCAGTAATATTGGTGTATTTATGGTTTTTCAATTAAACACCCTTAGTCCAAATTTGAGTGATCATTTTTGTATTTATTTGTTTAGGCCAGTGATACAGGCTAAAGAGAAAAACCCTATATCTTCATATTAGAATAGTCCATTCACAAAAAGACATGTACTGATCAAAATACACAAATTTAAATTTAGAGGACTGTCAACTCACACCTGTTTAACTATGAAGGTACAACATATAAGCAAGTTCCACTTTACACACTCCCTGAGAAGTTAGTTTTCTTCAAAAACTTCTTCAGTATGGTCTAACTGTACTCCTGTTGGGAAAACTTATGGTAATTTAGATTTTAATTTTTAACAACTAAAAATTAAAATCCCCTGCTGAGTAGCACAGTTTTGTTCATACTGAATTAGGAAATCAGTTAAACAGAATTGGCCATTCTATTGAGTCAGAGGAAAATAAATTTATTAAAACTTCATTTGAAACACTTCAGACTGTCTTTACTTCCACACAAGTCAAGAAAAGAACGTGCACATGCATGTGCTTCTATCAGGGATTTCAAACTGTTAATTTTGATATGTAAGGTCCCTTCCAACACAGACCATTCTGTGATTCTATGATGACATAAGCTTGTCAAAGACAAACTTAATATGTAAAGCATCATCTGAAAGGCTGGCTGGCTGCTGAATGCCAATGAGCATGCTGCAACTGCGTTTCCCTTCTGGAGGTGCTTACTCCATGTCTGTAAATAAATGCTGATGGTGAAAATGTGTTTATGTTTTCCTGATGACACCCGAATCACAAATGGTCTAGAGACTGATCACAGAATCACCAGTCCTGGGAGGGAAGAGGCATTCCTACAGTGTGGGCCAGTGTCCACCTGGGCCAATACACTACTTTTGAACTGGAACCTTCAGAATTAAACAGGATGGTGCGTTGTCACTTGAACTGAATGCATTACATCTACACTTCAAGTAGATTTTCTTTTCTCTGTGAATTGGGTAAAATGAAGTCTGTCATATGAGATCCAACAAGATACAGTATAGCTATCTTAATGGCAAAAGTAAAAGAGATTAGTCCTTAAAAGAATATATTTTATAACCTAAAGTAATTTTTGACATTTTAACAAACTATTGGAACATAGAAAGATCAAGCAGTAGCACAAAGACTCATTCTGATCTGTGCAGCAGTCATTATGCTGGAATGTGTAGGAGAGCTTACTTTATTAGGCCAGGGAAATCAGACAGCATTTTGGGATTACTGTACCTCTCATTCATTTAGAGTATGTCATGAGTTCTTCAGCATCCCCATGGGCAAGATGTGCAGACAGACAAAAGCCACTTCTTTCTTAAGTTCCAACTTTTTCTGACATCACTGATAAGGAACATCTTTGAATAAATTCTAAAATATAGGGCAGATGCTTCTTAGTCCTTCTTCTCTACACTGAGCAGCCAGCACCAGAGTATCTGCCCATCCGTTTGTGCAAGTGGGAAAAATGGAGCACTTGCAAGAGCAATTAAGTGCATGTACAATTATAAATGTGTTTAAAGCATAAGACTAGTTTTGCTTTTTTATACTCCCCAGACATTTCACAGTAAAAGTGCCTCACTCAGTTTGTAACATAACTATTTTTAAATATAATAGTGCAACCTCAGCTACACTGAAAAAACTGTTTCTTTCCACTGGCAAGAGACAGATGAAATACTCAAACATTTTGTTTCAAATATTTGTCTTAAAGCCTGTTATTTAAGAGATAAGAATGTTTAAATTCAAGTACTTAACAGAAAAACCAAACAAACAGTGGTCCAAGCTCTTGCCACTGTCAATAGCATTTCCAGGGGTTCCTGAAAAAGCTATGAGAAAAAACAAAATTCATCTCCCCAGCTAGTAAACCTGGGATTTCACCTTTTCAACTGAGGTTGAGCCAGTGCTGCCGGACAGAGATGGAGGCATGATAGAGAGATCCTGGGGCAGCTGGGCCTTTTGCATGAAGTAGGAAGAATGAGATGGGGCTATCCTGTCCCTTCTGCTCTTCTGAGATATTAGTCTGTTCCAGAACAGGAAAAATGAGAGTCCAAGGCATGGCTTTTTCTCTGCCACAGAGTCTAAACAATCATCTGTTCATTTGTGCCAACAGCACAAAAATGCTGGACCACATCCCCATCTGGATTACATTTGAAAAATTCTATAAATCAGTATAAAGATCATGCATATAGCCCAGAAACTTTTACACCATCCCCATAATTATAATATTCCAAATATATTTAAAAATAAAATTCAGATAGTAAATTCTGATTGTTTCTAGTTAGAAAAAAACAGTTCCAGTTGCAGTAATTCAGGTCAAATGCTAAGTTCTTCAAAAGCATTGCTTGCAACAGAAATTTCAACGAAAAAATTCCATATCACATAAAGACTTTTAGATGATGTGGCTGATCAGCTAGCTGTATGCAAAATAGGATCAACTGTTTTCATTTATATATATATATTAATCATTAAAAGGCATTTTTTTTCTGTATTTATCTGTTTGCTTTTCCTCTATTTGAAAGCATAAAAATATAACCCAAGACACAAATCAATTTTTTGGAAATACCATAGACTTCCCAAGGCATGTATTTTATTCAGAGTGAGTTTTATCAGTGGAAAATAAAATGGTAAGAGAAGTTCTAAGAATATCAGGCCTGCTTTCAGTGTGAATATAATTGTGCAAATGAATTCAAATACTTCTATATCACAAATAAATGTCCTGATACTTACCAAAATTTTAAAAACCAGACAACAACATTAATGATATCAATAAGCACAGGAAATAATAAATTTATTAGTGTATTTCCCAGCAAAACAAAGAGTGTTGGTTTAGTTTTCACTAAAGAAGGTAGCTTTGTCTTTCAAAAAGTTTCTCTCAACCAAAGAAAGGATGTCATATGCTTAAGAGCAGACATGACATTAAAACTGATTGAAAATTCCTTTTCTCACATGTGGAGGAACTGTTCTGTTTAGGTTAGTGAAAGGGTGAACAGAAGAAGAAAAGCAACAACATATCTGGTATTTTTTTCACAGCATACATGTAAATTACAAATGGGAGCACTAATGTGCAAATGCTTGTAAACCATACTGCTGTACAGTTTTAAATTGTGTCTGGAAATGAAGCAATCTGTATGAGTAAAAATTAATGACTTAGTTAACTATAAAAGCAGACCTCAGTGCTATGTCAGTAGCATTATTTCCACAGTTTCCTAACAGTTTTCATTATTTCCATAAAAAAGGACATCTATTTCATTCATGGCCTTTCCCTCTAGCTGCAAATCAGGCTCTAGCCAAATTCAGCTGTATGTATGAACAAGTAAATAAATGAATAAAACATTTCTTGTTTTGAGCTGTTAGACTTTCTGCAACCTTTACACTCTTGGAAAGATAACTGCAACTAACCTTTATAAACAAGAGACTTCCTTCTCACAGTTCATGCACTGATATTGTTTTACGTTAGCCTTTTCCAGTTGCCTCTCTAGTGAGTAGCTGCTCTTAACACTTGCTGGAAGTATACTGGGAGACTGCAAATACCTTCATGCATTTTGAGAGCAAGTTTGCTGAGTGGTGGTCACAGCTTCCCTGTAATAAGTTTTCCTGATGGCTGAGCAGTAGAAATGCTACCCTTCTAAATGCTGGGCAATGACATTAATGATTATTTTGCCTTTTCTTATATTCAGGAGTAAATAATGCTGGATCTTCGCTTAAATATTTGCAAATATTATTCCTGACCAGGCTGACCTTGGAGATCTAATTTAAAATGCCCATCTTTAGGATTCTGTTAAGATACATAAGCTGTTTTCCAGGCTAATTATTTGAGAGATGATCCATTCATTTATGCCAGAGGCAATTGGTGACACTCATCAGCTCAGGATGCCAGGCTTGGGCAGGTGGCAGCACTCCTGACACAACAGCTGAGCATTAGCTGACTTGGGATCTGTGCAAAATGGCAAGGGTTAAGAGATGGCACAACTAGATTAAGGGAAAGGCATTCTGCTGAGCTCCCCAGTTCCTTGAATCATTTGAGCCTGCCATAATCTCTCCCTGCAAGAAAGCTGAGTGGCAACAGTTGCAAAGCAAAGCTGGTAAAAAGTACTCAGAAGATAAGAAGCAGCAGCAGCAGCCAGTGACTGAATGTGCAGGCAGCCCAATGCATGCAAAAAAAAGGATTGATTAGGCATTTGTTTCTATAAAAGAGTACACCTGGCACCTATTGGTCCTCAAGAGAGCTGAAATGGGATACCAGCACCATCCTGCAAGCCGGGCATGTGATAGACATGTGGTGTAGGCCCTTCTGCAACCCTGGAGAGAGCCCACAATTGCAGAAGGTCCAGCTCGTCTCTGGGGTAGAAGAATGGGCTGCTGCTCCATGGGATGAGCTGAAGAAGACAGACCTATCAGAGTGTTGCTCAGACCAAGTGGAGACCATTTTGGAGTTCTAAAAATTTATCAGGTTACCATCTGGTAACTAAGCATCGTGCAGCCACATTGTCACTTGCTCAGCAGTGGGGTGGAAGAGAGAGAGAAAACGAGAAAGCTCATGGGTTAAGATACAGATAGTTAACTAGGGAAAGTAAAAGTCACACATGGAAGCAAAGAAAAACAAGGAATTCATTCACTACTTACCATCAGCACACAGGTGTTCAGCCATCTCCAGGAATTCAGAGCTCCATCATGCATAAGGGCAACTTGGGAAGACAAATGCCATCACTCCAAACATCCTCCTTCCCTTCCTGCTTCCTCCCCCAAATTTTTATATTGACTGTGATGCCGTATGAGATGAAGTATCCCTGACGTCTATTGTGATCATTTGTCCTGGCTGTGCCCTGTCCCAGCTTCCCATGCAGACCCAGCCTTGTTGCTCTGGTGTGGGGTGAGGAGCAGAAAGGATCTTGACTCTGTGTGAGCACTGCTCAGCAGCAACTGAAACATCCTGCATGATCATCGCTTCTAGCATAAATCCAAAACAAAGCCCCATGTCAGCTACTGTGAAGAGCTGTAGTCAAACCATCACACATGTCCAAAGCAGTAAAGAGCTCTGACAGACTTTCCAAAGCAAGAGACAGTGCCTTGTGACTCTCCTTTTCCTTCTTAGTCAGAGAGCCTGTTTGCAGTATAACATGACCAAAGACCAGCACACACTCCAAGCAACAGAGCTTTACTGAAGCTATAAACAATCCATTTTAAAGAAATTCATAGCCAGCTCTTCCACATTCTGCCACAAATGTTTCATCATTTGTGACTGAAAATGGCTTTTTGGAAGAGTGAGTGCGGTGGTGCATTGTTTCTCCCGGCTCCGGCCAGCTCCGGCGCCTTTCGACACCGCCTCCCTCCAGAGCTCGGGTCACCGCCTGCTCCCGCGTGCTGCTGCGACGGCGCACCAGTCGGGACTTGCTGGTTTCTGTCGCCCACATGAGGGCCCAAGGCAAAGAGGAAAATCACCCAAGAGGGAGGCAGGAAGGTTTTAATGATCACAGAGAGCTGCGGCGGGGGGCCGCGACCCGTGCTTCCAGTGCCCGCGTGGGGGAAATGGCGGCCGGGAGTGGGGGGGAGCGGGATGATATAGGGGGTGTGACAGGGAGGGCAGACGCCCTCCCGCCCAATCGGTGCAGGTGCCGCGGTGATGACGTGGAGATGACGACCAACCGGAACACGGCAGGGGCGGACACGGGGCTTCAGGGTGAGGGGGATTGCAGGATCGGGGTGACAGACACAGAACTCCTGGGACGGGATGGGGGAGTGGTCACAGGAGTGGCAGGGGGGACGCTCCAATGGCAGGCAACCTGGAGCTAACCACCCTGGGGGGGGAAACATGGGGGGTACATGGGGGTACACAGGACTCGGCTAGCTAACATAGATTAGAACCCCTAATCTAAACCCAAACCCGGGATGCAACAAGTGAGTTTTGGCTTTTAGTTAAAGCCATGAGTAGCATATTGTAGAAAACATTTCCCAAGCATTTCAGAAGAAACTTCATAGAAACACAAAAAAACCCTGTTACTTTTGTGAACATTGGCATCCTCACTTTTTTGTGTCACTGCTGGGAAAGAAACGCCCAGAAAGCCTAAACTTGTGCCAAGAGTAATGCAGAAAAAAATCATAAACAACAACAGACTTGTAAATCAAGACATTAAATTAGATTTGCTACTGTGTATGGTTGCATGGTTAAAGCCAGGTAAGCTGAAGACTGCTCACAAAAATGAACTAGCTCTCCATATTAGAAGTTACACCAGGCTTCTATGAAGAGGCCATCAGTCCATGAACACCAGAGTGCAAAGCCAAGGGCAACACATTCTGCCAACTGACCTGTAACAGTTTCTCCAGGTCTCTGCCTCCAACACCAGCTGAGCATCTGCTGTGTCACAAGTGACCAGACCTCCATTCTTTCAAGCCTGAACCCAGCATAAAGACTTGTAGCAGAGATGACTGCAAGGCCAGATGTTTTGTGTCAGATGGCTTTCAAATAGTGTCCAAAGTAGGGCCTGAGGTATGGCCTTCAGGAACGTTGGTGAGGAATTGAGGAAACTGTTGGGAAAATATATTCCAGGTAGTTGTCAGCTTTGCAAAGCAATTAACTCATCCCTTACATTTCTAAAAACAGTGTGACTGTGGGAAATAAGAAATATATATATATATTCAACTTTTAAAAGCTTTTCAGTCTTCTGTATTTCAGACACATGAGCATCTTCTAATGCAGACATGTTTCTCCAAAAAGTTATCAATGACCATACAAGTGGCTCATATTTCTCAGCTGTCTTTCAAAGACTTCTAAAAACTGATGGTTAGAAAATCTGCAGCAAAATTCCTAGCTTCTTACCAGTGCCTTAAATGTTCAGTTAGAATTTTTTTTTACGTGGATATATTAATTGCATTTTCTGGAAAGCACAAAAAAAACACGGTCAGCTATCAAACAGCTCTGGTAACTAACACAGCCTTCACTTTCAGTAGTTTTGCCTTGTAGTTAGTCAGCTACTTCAGCTCACCAGCACAGGGATGCTTGGCCTTGTCTTGTCTGCACCAGGGCTTTAGTGACCTTACAATCATGCACCTCTTCCAAGAAATGTATTTACATTCACTATCAATAGTATATAATATAGTCACTGAGACAAATTTCCCCATGTGTGTTTTAAATAATATTTAAATGAGTTATTTATGGATTATCTTGTACATATCTGAAAGGTTGCAGAGACTTTCAGGAAAGAGAATGTTGTGGGTTTGGAATTAACATGCAAGAGATTTATAATTTATGCTTTTGCAAGAGGCTTAGAAATATAAAACCAAGATTTTAAATATCTTCTAGAGCTATTAAAGAAAAAAGAAATAATCTCACACACAAATTAAATTTAGAACAGAACTAGAATAATTTAAATGGAGATATGAAAACAATGTTTTTAGTATTTTCAGGAGTGTGATCTAAAATGTACAAATTTTTCTGATTTCTTAATTCTGCTTTGCAGACCTTTTGGGATAATAAATTTGGATGATGAGCATGGATACATTATGAACAGTTGCACATGTGACTAATGGGGAGGAAGGAAGGAAGTTGGCTATCTATGTTAATGTTAGTGTAACTATACCTAAATCTACAAGCCTGATGCTAAGTCAATGTGAAAATATTATAAGGTCAGTCTCCAACAGAAAAACCACACAAACACACCCCAACCCTGAAACAAATCCCAAAATACCATCCAGAAAATAAGAGAAAGGCAAAGTTGATATAAACTGGCACATGGAATAGCATTTTTGTAATATTTGGTGGAACCTACTAGGTGAGGTCACTGAAAGTCTCTGTCTTACTCCTAATTTTTCTTTAAAGGTAACGTACAGTCTCATTGATTTAATGTGCTTATAGCTTCAGGAAGACTGTCTTAAAAGTTGCTACCTTTTCAGATGCATATCATTCCTATCAAAGTGTCCATAGTACTGAGAAGATTACAGTAAATTACCCTGTGCATTCTTACTTTTCCAGATTTTGAATGCTATTTCTGAGGAGACTACACAATGTAAGCATTGATTAACAATGTCTTTTTACCTACCACAGAGGCTAAGCATGGATAAGACTACTTGAAAGGAGGAGTAAAGAACACTAGAACAAGCTGAGACCTCATGTAACAACCTAAATTTTAAGCATCAAACTTTTGTTCAGATCTTCAAAAAAGATGTAACAACCTAAATTTTAAGCATCAAACTTTTGTCCAGATCTTCAGAAAATGAGGTTAAAACTTTCTGCTGACATATGGTGTAGTAAATTTTAATAAAGCAAATATATAAGCATTTGCAGCTACTGTGTAAAGTCAAGAAGAAGCAATCTTTTGAACTCTCATCACTATTTTTTTGCTCAGTAAGAAATAAATGGCTTTATTCTTGTTGGGTGAGATAGGTGAAATACTGGAATTGTATGTAAGTAGGTGATATAATATTCCAAAAGGTCATATTCTGTTCAGGCTTTAGTTGTCACTACTTACAGTCAAAGATCATTGAGGCTTCTTCTTGTGAGAGATGGTTTTACAATTCATGACTTGCATGGCAGGTCCAAGAAGCTGAATGGAGAGGTTTCATTTTTCAAAAAAGGTGGGAAAATTTCTGTAAAACCTTTGTTCCAGGCTGTACAGAGTAAGTGGGTTGTCCAGCTAGTGCTAAGCAAAGATTTATCCTGCACAAGTATTTAGTAAAGTCACATCTTTAATATTTTCCTGTTTGTTGGTTTACATGACATCCTCCATAGGATGACAGCTCCCATAAAACCTGTTAGGAGATATTTTGCCTTCCTCGGACAGTGAGTATTGATTACTTCCATACTGGGATCTAGTGATCAAAACATAACACTGTGATGTTTACTTCTGCAGATTTTAATTTCTTTTTCGCTCTGACCCAATACAGTATCCTTGAAAGGCACCCAGGTAGTTCCAGCAATTTTATTCTTTGTATTTTATTGTTAGACATCTTGAAATCTTTATTATCTGTCCACTTCTTCCAATTTTAGATACAGGATATTCTCAAATTATGTAAAACATTAAAAATAAGAGAACAATCTTTCCACATTACTTGGGTCAAATATATAAAATATAAAATATATTCTCCAAATTCATATTCAAAGTAAAAAGCAGCAAAGTGTTTCTACATTGCAATTCTAGCATCAAGGAGTAATCTTATTTACAATTACAGATGATCTTTAAAGTTCCAATTTTATAAAATCATAAAATGGTGACAAAATTGGGCAAGGATTTTTAATGTAGCCTGAACCAATTTGTTACTTCTGTGATGACTGGGCCACTATTCTTCTGATGTCTTGTTTGCTTTTGGTTGCTAGAGTAAAATATATGTGTCAATAAATAGCGAGATGGGTATCAGTGATGAACTGATAATATCAGACCCCATAGCAGTTGACCTTCTCTAAAGGTGTCATGTAGCTATTAAACAGCCTGAGGGAAGGAACAAAATAACTAGTCTGTTGCAAGGTGCAACTCTGAGTGTGGATTCAACATTGTTTTTTACCATTTCTGACTTCCTGGCTTTCAAATATGATCTGATCAACTACAGATAATTTCTAGAAATGCAAGCATTCCTTAACCTTAATCCTTAACAATATAAAATAATTTTAATTTTTATGGCCAAAGGTATCCAAATTAAATATTAATCGATTGAGAGATGCCCTGCTTTGTTATTTGCCAAAGTCATGTAAGATATCATGTAAGAGAAAGATTATTAGCTGAGAATGCCAGAGGTGAACTAAAAAGATGTTTAATGAGTAGATAAATGAGTTATCAGGGTTCTCATTCAAACTAAAAGAGACTGAAGATTTGCAGATTTGTACCATACAGTAATTTTTAATTGCTGCAGTTTATTCCTAATAAACCAAAACACTCAAGTAGGAGTCTTTTGTATGTAACAACATTTGGTTTTTTTCCTTCTCTTAGTATTACTATCTGTTGAGAATGGTTTCATTGCTTCAGGTATATTAAAATGTTTTCCATGTTAAATGCTCCTGCTTAATTTGAATATATTACACAATTTGGTCAATAAATATAAAATTCCTTAGCAATTTGCAGTGTTGCAGTAGACATAGTGTCACCCACAGCTTTACCAGTAATTTCTTGCATTTGCTATTAAATATTTGATAAGATAGAGCTTGTAAATATTGTTTAAGAAATCACAAGCACAAGAGACACCAGTTTTGGTTAACCAATGTTGGGTTGTAATGAGTTAACTGAGATCATTGTTTCTGGGGCTGTTCATATCCCCAGACTTTTCACAGCCCTGGCAGAGGCTGACTCTGTAATAAGTCTCACATTACACGTGGATTAGATTTGTAGAAATCCTGTAACTCAATAGGTACCTGCCTATTCTCTCCTGGCGTCAGGCTGCCTGCACTACTTTGCTCTGTAGACATACCTGGCATTCCACCCGTGCCTCCTCGCTGGCTAAGTGGGCTGGAGCCTGCCTACCAAAACATTGGGGTATTGTTGGGAAGGGGAGACCCCCTTGACAGACGAGCGAAGTGTGAAGTTAGTCTTGCAATGCCTTATTACCTTCCTAAGAAGTATACACGCAGCTCTTTTAAACTTCCTTTATGCTGCAGTAATGTGGGAAATGAGATCTGCAGAAGCGTTTGGGAGCAGCAAGGAGGTGGAGATGTGCTGTAGACAAGGACAAAGCCAGTCCTAAAACCTTCCGCCTTCCCCCCAGCCACCACCACAATGTTTGTTTACACTGACTGAGGAAAAAACCAAAAACATATTTGTCAGTGCATCAAGGATGTGAAATTACTTGATTTCTGGGAATTGTGCCAGGTATTATAAACCATTTCATTTTAACACCGATTCTTTATTTTACTGCATACCATTTGCTTAGCAATTATAGAGAATTAGGATTTTCAAAACATTTGAATAAGATTAGAATACCCATTTGCGATGTTTAGGACTTTTAAACTGAAACAGCTATCTCACTAATGAAAACTAAGTCATGTGATGTTTAAATAACAAAAGGAATATTCTCAGTTGGTCACTAAGAGTTTATGGTTTGTATCCTCCAAGTCTTTAAATAAAGTACAGCACAGCTCACAATAAAACTTACAGAAGTATTATCAGAACAGATGATCAGCCAACCTACTAACTTTTCATTGGGCTTTTTACATATTTGATGGTGAGATTTTTGTTCTTTTTTTCCTTTTTTTTTCGTACTTGTGAAATTTGAGATTCATAACAAGTCTTTCCTCCTCTTTCAACAGTTCATCATCTCATCCTGGAAGATAATGAAAAGACTCCTAGTGATTTCATGCAGATGTGTATGTGATTCTAAACTAATAACAGCATTTAACTTTAAATGTTAATAAAGTCTATGGCTTATATTAACACTAAAGTGTCCTATTTTTCTTAAAGAAGAAGGAAAAAAAAATGTAATGGATTGCCATCACAGAGTGCATGGTAGCAATTTATGCACAGAAACATTTGCTTCAGAGTTTTGGCAAATGTTTACATTTATGTCCTGAAGTTCGTAGCTAAAACTTTCGAGTTTAGTGAGATTTTATCTCAATCATCAGAGAGAATGGTGGAAAGATTGTTGGGGACATTGTTTTGTTTCCTAACGAGCTGCCAAGTATCTTAGTTAAGCATTCAAGAAGAGTGCAGGCATGTCCTTTCCAAAGGCTGCAGTGGAGGTAAATTCCTGCCGTCCAACTAGTCCCTTCTGTCTTGCCGAGTGTCAGAGGACTGCAATGATTTCTGCCTGAGTGAAGTGCTCAAACAGCCTCCATGGGAGGCAGTGACTCTGCAGGAAAAGGGTTTGCAAGAAATAATTGCTAGCATCAGAGTATCCAGGTGTGTTGCCTGTGCAGGTTTTTATCTCTATCCTCTCTGTGAATTTCATTCCCCCATGTTTTTAGAAAGGAAACCCTTTTGGCTTCACAGTAGTATTTTTATATTTATTTTGTATTTTTATATTATTATTTAAAATACTTCTAAACTTCATACTGTGTTGATGAGTTATTATCTTAGTAGGGATAGGTTCAGAATGAGTTTTACCTATGAGATTTTGAAACAAACCTTTAGAAATAATACCCATGTATAGGAATTATTTGTAATACAAATTAATACTTTTCTCTTAAAATAATTATATTTCTTATTGCTCACTGGTCACCCAGCAAGTCAAACTATAGAATAAAGGCAACAAGTTTCACAATAAAATAATAACCTTCAGTACCTTTTGTTTCTCTTTTCCTTTTAATTGAGCACACTATCCCAGAAATAGAGAGAGATCTAGGTGGTTCCTCCCCCCCCCAGTTTTTGCTGTATCCAAAATATTTCTGTCTTCATGTTCCTTTTATTATAGCACATAGCTTCCTTCTACATCACATAGTTTAAGACTAGTTGAAGGTGTTGGAGGGTAACACAATTAACAAATCCTGATTCCTACCGTTTATCCAACAAACCCCTCCTGTTCTATCCTCAAACACCAGTAGCTCCTTTCTGGTCCCCCGTCCCTTCACCCACAGGCAGCAGTGCTGCAGCTGGTTCCCAAGCCTTGTTCTGGCTAATTAGCCAGCCAGCACCACTGTGACGTTTGGCAAACAGCCTGCTGCCAAGCACAGGCTGCCCCTCAATAGGAGCACTGATTTGGATCTTTGCTGTTTACATCGATTTTCATGAAATTAAGGCACATATTTTCTACTACTCCCGCCTTTGGAATTTGCTTGAATATAGCCACTAACAAAGAAGAAAGGTATTATAAGAGGGCAACCAGGAGGTGAACAACGCAGTCGTATAAACGAGATTTTTTAATTCAAACTAAAAGCTACATATGCAGTAATGAAGGTCAGGCCGTGGTCTCAGTCTGAACAGTTAACATGAGGGTGTCCAAAATTCGACCAGCTTCAAGGAGTTTTTCTTTCTTATTAGTTCAGTGGCACAATTTTCATGCCAGTTTCCTGCCAAGCAAATTGCAGAGGGATTGTATAACTGAAAGAGTTTGAGTCTGAGTCTCTGGTGACAAGCTTGCTGCAGCTCCAATCAGGGCTTTATAGCTTCCTAAAAAAAATAACAATGCTGCCAATTGCAACAAATGTGAAGTGTCTCTTTGACATGAAACCACTGCCTATTAAAATGAGCCAAAAATATGACCGCTTCACAGAAGACTCTTTTTTATCAGCTGAACACTTCTCAGCACATCACTTGGGTCAAATTCAAATGTAAAATCATGGTACCTAAAGGAAACAAACTGTCAAGAGTCTTGTATAATACTCACTGAGTCCTCTTCTTTTAAACAAGGCTAGTACTTATGTAGTTTTCTTGACAGTAAAATGTAAAGAATCTCAACAATGGCAGGGAATGCAGGATGAAAAGTCCTTTTTTCCATTGCAATATTTCTGCTGAAAAAGCTTTGTTATGGTTTATGAATTCCTTTAAATAAAAAAGTCTATGAGCAGTATTTTGAATGAAATATTTTTTCAAGGTTGAATGCTAGCTCTAGCCCCACTCAAATAGGAGAAATTACTACCCAGTGGTATACCAAATTACTTGTTAACTGTTTCAGCAGCAGGATACCTTATACTAGGTTTGTTAATTTCTGAAATCTACATTATCGGAAGCAGTTTTCTGCTACTGAATTCAGTTCAAAAGCCAACAATTCAACTAAATTAGTGCAGCTGAGTGTGCTTCTCAAGCCTATAGATACAGATATCTAGTGTTTATTAAGTGTTTGGGTAAAAATATTTAAAAATAAATATACCCATGTAATTATTTTTTTGCCTAGATAATACCATTGGGAGACTATTATTGGAACTAAGTAGGTAAATTTAAGTGACTTTGGGGTTCTGGTTTTCCCCAGAAATTGCAGAAGAAAATCTAATTCTAGCCATGAATTCTATAAATTCTGCACTTTTAAAGCGTCTTTGTGCATAGGTTGAATAAAACTTCATTTTAGTAACAATGAAAGAGTGAAAGAGTCTTGTTTAAAAATGCTACAGGTGACTAAATTTCTACAGAAAACTATTTTTACTATCTCTTTTCTGATTATCTGATTTTGCACCTTTACATTACTGACAATCTGTATGAGCAGCTTGGAGCCACAGTTTTGCCAAATCTAATGGGACTGAAATTACAGTGCATTAGCTACACATCAGAAACCTCCACCCAAGTCTCATCCTGCATCTTCTTCACACTTTAAAGCCCAAATTTATGTTACAGGGTTTCCAGTTTGACTTTTCCTGGGGAACTCTAGGGCCACATTTTGGCAGCCTGGGTTGTCTCACTTCTTTGAGACAGGAAGAAATAGGGCAAATTAGAGCTGATCACCTCTCCTCCATTGTGAGCTGTTGCCTCTCAGCCAGTCAGTACTGTTATCAGGGAACTGAAGGAAGGATGAAGGAGAAAATCCCTCCCTCCTCCCCCCCACCCCCGCTCCTTCCACCCCCCCCGCCCCTTCTCCCACTTCTGTTTCCTGGATTCCAGAATCCTTGCAATGAAGAGACTCAAAGTAACTCATTCTTTAGCTTACATTTCATCATAGTTTTAGCCTTCACTCTTTCACAACAAAGGCAACGGACATTGTCAGATTCAATGTTCAGACAAAGAGCAAGTGGTAGCTAGCAATTTTTTAAAAAAATATTATCTATTAATCACAGTTTATATGACAGGAAGAAAAAAACATTCCCACCCTCTTATTGTTAGACTGAGCACAACCTTCCCTCCTTTTTGAAATTAAATATAAGAGAACCAGAGAAGAACATTCACATTCCCAGTGAAACAGGGAAAGAACAATACTGTTTTTGTAAACAATAACTGCAAAGGTTAGCAGAAATTTACAGAGAAAGCCTTTCAGAGAACAGTGGTGAGTAGAAACTCCCTTGAAAGATATGCAATACTACCACACTTGGGTTCTTTCATGCAAACATTGTCCCACTGAAACTGTGTAGACAGCTGCCTTTTCATGTTCTACCATATGTCTTTAACCCTAACATCAAGCCAAATTGACATGCTAAATTCAAGAGCAGAACACAACTGTATTTTGTGAGTCTGGAGCAATCACTTTATCAGAGTTCTTATTTCATTAAGTTTTTGTGGGAGGAAAGAAAGTATTCACATTGTCTAAGTGCTTGAGTTAGTTCATTAAGATGGACAGAGTAGCAATTAGGAGAGAGGTGTTGTTAATCACCTTCTGCACTGAGAGTATCTTCATTTTTAATGGTGAAGCACAGGACCAGACCCTGAGGTGCAAATATGTGGCATCTTGATTGTTTTCTTTTCTTTAACGTTAATGCCAGACATCTTTCAGATTAAAGAATATATGGGAGATGTGAATGTCCCAGATGTCAGATTCATATTAAAATCATGGCAAAAGCAGCTCAATAGGCAAATTTATTGATATCTTGCTTTATTCTCTCATACAGATTGTTCTGCAATTACTTATTCTAAATCTTGATTTTTTTTTTTCCTCCATGGAGAATTGTTATCTCTGGAGACATCTTAGGGACTCTGTACAGCAGTGCCATCTTTGCTATCAAGTCAGCACTTTCCATTTCCACATCTCTTCAGACAGAATGTGCTGTTTCCTGTGGCTTCTATTTTCTGAAATGGACATGGCATAACACTCTATTACTGATGAATATTTTATTCATAAAATGGAGCTAAAAATGTATTTGTGCCACTCTAGGGCCAAAGAAGTATCTCCATTTGTGATTTTATTGTACTGCTGTAACATCTGGAAGACCTAAGCAGGATTAAAACTTCACCATTGGCAAAGAACACTGAGGTTGTCAGTTATTTTCTTCCCCAGGAGCATTAAAATGATAGCCAGGGGAGCAGAAATGCATAAAGGATCTTTATGGCATTACTGGAAAAAAACTTTAAATATGTATAAATAGATAGACAGACAGACATGTGTTCACAGCTCCATTTGGATTTTCAGCAATGATTTAGAAAAGAATAGGGAATATCATGAGCAAAGCAGGAAAAACATGGAGTAAAAAAAACCATAAAAGGGGTCATGTTTTAACTAGTTCATAATTTTATTAGTTTATTACATTATAAACTATTTGGCCTAGACATACTTTATATAATCTCTTACTTAATGTTTTGTGACAGCTTTAATACAACAAAATTAGATATGCTGCTGCAATAGTCCTGACAGCTACCTGGTTTCCATGCATTAACACCATTGGCTTCCTGCCCAATACAAATAAACTTGAAAGGCTAGAGAATACATCCAGTGGAATCAAGTAGCCTAAAACTAAAAGGTAGAGCTCAGCACTGCAGAATAAAATATCATTGCAGAGGAAACCTTTGATGATATCATTAACTGAAATATTGGGAACATATATATATATATATATATATATATATATATATATATATATATATATACGTACATATGTATGTAAATTAAAAACCCTTGAAACAAAGACATTTAAAGTCCACCTGCCCAGAGGGGACCATCATTAAAGTGGTAGACAACACAAATATTTTTTAATTTTATTATGGAATCATATTTGCACATCATGTTCTATCCTGAAAAGTGCATGTAGCCTTCAAGTCTTACTGCATCATGTACTGGAGGAAGGACCTCTGAGAGCTGTAGCTGCACTGGTCAAGAAGGAAAACTACTACTAAAAGTTTAACTTGTTGTCAGAGTTTGATGTCTTTGCTTAGATCTGAGTGTTGTTCTTTCATAACTGAGTCCATGCAATTGGAAATAAGATGAACTATTGGAAAGATTTTCCAATAAAAGTTTAGGACTTATTGGATTAATGTTTTGTAGTGACAATGTGTAGTGGATAGAGAAAAGCTTATTAGAAGCTGGAACATTTTTACTAGCTAGAAAAAAATATAAAAAGAGGAAAGTAGAAACTAATGTTTAGCTAGCCTCATGTGGGAATATCTTCCCCTTCTTCATTTTTCTTCTCCATTAATTAATGAGTATGAAGGATGCATTTTCCAGTACAGTAATCCTGTTTGCCTCTTGAAGCTTTCCTGAAACAATGGAAGGTCTGGCACTAATTGAAAAGCTATGTATCCTGATGGAATGCAACTTGTCTTTAACCTGTTTACTGGCTCTGTGGAAAGGGCATAGAGCACCAATATTGCTAAAAGTTCGGAATTTCTGGTCTATAACTTCAACTCATTACCTCTCTCATTTTTATATCTTTAATGAACCACAAGGCTTTTACAGCCTAGACCAAAAAAAAGTGCAATATGCATCAAACAGGTGATACTGGCTCTAGGACAAATTGCCCGCCCTTTCAAAATTTTTCTGATGAAATGGTGATGAAGGGGACTGATCTGAAGTTGAGTCATAAAAACCTTCAAGAACAGTGATTCTCATAAGCTGTTTTATTTTCTCATCAACTTCAAAGTATGTCTATTCATCCTGCTTTCTTTAATATAAGGACATAACCTCAGCTATTGGAGAGATAAAATTATAAAATATTTTACCTTGCCCCTTCTCCAAACAAAGAAGTCCATCCTCTATGCATTTCACTCCCTTGGGTGTTCACATGAGTGAACAAACCAAATGTGGCAGATGTTATTCACATTCCTAATTGCACAACTGGAAGCTGATCTCATCCTGTAACAATGCATACAGAGTACTCAAGAAGAATCTGAAGAAAACAGAAGTGCTCATCAAATAATGTTGCGCCAGTTGGGAATTTTTTGATCCTCAAAGCAAGTTGCAGTAGCATCTGGAAAGAAATCTCTCCACTAAAGACTTTTAGGCTACATCATTCTCTGTTCTTTCCTTCCCTAATGCTTAAAAAGTGCAAAGAGATTCCATTTAGCCAGGAATTATTACTATCCACTGCTTGAAAATGCCTTGCTACTTGAATAAGAGCTACATATAAGGTTTGTGTTTTATATCAATATAGTACTGCCCTAATGTATCATGTTAAAATGAGATTCTGCTTCCTTGGCTGCATAAGTGCTTTACTTATTTTAATTTAGCAGTTTATATCATATGTTTTACCTTACATCAGCATATCTGGGTGAGTTCTTTGGTTTATTACAGAGCAAGTTGGACTGTGTGCTCTAGTGGCTCATTTTGGCTTTAAAATTGATGTGTTTTATAGAGGCATGAATAAAGATTTTGCATTTGATTGAGTAAATCTCAGAAAGACTCCAATTCAGGGAAACAATATAAGAGCCCAAATCCCATTGAACTCAGGACAACTTAAGTACTTTCCTAAAAGGAATACAGCAAATTGTAGCCTGTGTTTAAACCTAAGTATTAACTGTGTAGAAAAATATACTGGTTGCTTCAATTTTCTTAAGGGATGTAGCAAATTTTTCAGAGAGGGAAAAAACTTATTACATAGAATTTTTACTTATAGAAATAGCTGAAATGCAGGAAAGTCAGCAAAAACAGTGAGAGATCACTATTTGCAGAGTACAGGAATATCAGGCCAGTTACAGAAAATGGACTTTCATTACCTGGAAACATTTCTTCCGTGCAAAATATTACTTGGGTTTGTATACCACTGATTTCCAACAAACTAAAATATTGGGTCAGTCAAGATGTCTCATGACAATCTCAGTTACACATTCTCCATTCTCAACAATTACAGTCATGCATAGGTTGTACTTCTTTTTCATTACTCTGCAATATTCCTTGTGTGCATACTCCTTTAATGCAGTAAACTGAAGTTATGAGGAAGAGCTTCTCAGCCCATGGAAAAAGGGCAACCTACCAATGATTTTCTTTGGGGAAAATGTGTGCATCTGTACAGTTAACATAAAATAATTGATGTGCAGCAAGATAAAAATACTCTGGTTCGTGTCCATGCTCTGCCTTTTCAGACGGATACAAAATGTTCTCATCCCTCTACAGAAAATTGGCCCTGAGTTCATCTTAGCTTTTATTTTCCCTGAAATACTTTATTTTTACTGTGTCAGAACTTATCATGGCTTACAAATTTATTATGATTGCAATCTTCTTCAGGTAGGAACAGGGCAAATATGCAAAAACATTCTTGTTGTATGTTTCCCATCTGCCAGCCTGGAGTATGAGTTACACCAGTGTGAAACCCTGCCCCAACACCCATGCAAACAACAGTATCTTGAGTTTTATGTGTGTACACATACACATAAAAATATAATAAAATATAATACATATGTACTCACTATATACATATATGTGTTCATATATATGTATAGTGTCAGTAAATGACTTTAAATGACCAATTCAGTCACTTAACTCAGATTTCTAGTCTCATTTGGAATTCTTGTCATGTTCTGCCTGGTGTCCAGGTGCCATTCCATAAGGATATTGTCTCCACTATGTCCTGTGTCAGATATTCCACTTTCTGCAGACATCTCTGATACCCTAAATAACCAAATGGCCCTGGCCTCTATGTTACTGATGCTCACTCCCATGCTAAATACAATAACAGAGGGGATGTATATGCTCTATCCCTTCCATCTATTGACTTTCTTCTTCCCTGCTCTATGCAGCTGGTCACCAATTATCTCCCGTCACGTGTGACTGCACAACTCACTCAGGCTGAAGATCCCAATCTCTCATACCTCTGTCTGGGCCAAAAATCACAC
Source organism: Vidua macroura (assembly GCF_024509145.1). NCBI lineage: Eukaryota > Metazoa > Chordata > Aves > Passeriformes > Viduidae > Vidua > Vidua macroura. Next base: position 35,073,262 of record NC_071611.1, read on the forward strand.
CAGTTACTAGCTAACGTAACCACAATAAAATGTACAACTGTGAGATAAGGAACAAAAAGATATGCTAAATAAAAACTATTTTAAAACCATCAAATAGGGTCCACAGCTGTCAAAGGAACAACCAAAACTAGACACGATATGTAAGTGGAGTTTCAAGAAGAAATCTGATGTGGCTGTACACATTGGGCTTGTGTAGGCTAGACAGTATTTTAGGCCAGATGACAGTGGGATGTAGAAGCAAGATTGTCCAAAGGTAAAACTGGTTGTGAGGAGAGTAAATTGAAAACGTCTGTGAACTGCAGAAACAGAAAATACAATGTTTTTTCTTTCAAACTGAATTTTTCCAGCATAAAATATTCTAAAGATGTCAATTATTTATGAGTGAGAGGAACTGAGTATAGGCACCCAATGAAAGGTGCTGACTTAGAATGCAAACTTTGCATTCTACTTAATTATGTGTGTGATTTATACATTATACTATATTTGTCCATATATAGATAACATTTATAAGTATACACACGCAAACACGCGCACGCATATATTAGACCACAGGTATTCTGAAATTATTTTTACATTTGTAGAACAGACCTGTATTCCACTTCAGCCTGAATTCTGACACTGCTTGGGGAACTAATATATGACCCAGAGCAAGGAACCCTTATTTTTGCAGCATTCCCACCAAAATTATACCTATCTTTAGCATTATTGTTAGAGAAGATTTTGCACACAATGATACAGCTTGAACCTTGGCATTTTTTGGTCTTCTACTTTTCTTCCTCTCCCATTTCTATTACAAATAATTCATGATTGATTTTGAGCAGAGAAAACAACTTAAACAAGGAATTTTTATCTTTCTCCATTCTTCCCTTCCAAATCTACACTTATTATCATGGAAAAAGCAAGAGTAAAACTCTAAACAAACAAACAGCAACTAAAAAAAACCCTCTTAAAAAAATCAACAAAAACATACCAGCAAATAGAAACAATATTAATCGAATAAATTTTTAAAAAATTGATAAAGGGGACCCTGTGACATGATTTAACCATTCCCCAGTACCAGCCCCTAATGTCTAACCTGAATCTTCTCTTTGTACTTAAAACTTGTATATGTTTTTCTGTGTTTTATTTTTCCTGTAGCTGTTTCATATTCTCTAACTGATATAGCTACTTAGAGCACAGACTTGTCTCAGGCACTTAAATTCTGAATCCTAGGGACTATTTTAAATGAGAAAGTGTCCTGATGCTCAGCTTCTTTGAATGTCCCTTATTGTCATGCTGTCCAGAGCACAGACACTGACAAAAAGGAAAATAAATCACTTTTGTTACTAAACCTTTGCATTCTAATTAAGCACTTCTTACTGAACATCCATCTTTTGCCTCACACCTGGTCACTATATGTTTTAAGAGTTTTGCATCAAGAGAAATCCAGTCTGCCCTGCCAGATGTCAGGGCAAGGCCATTTCTGCAGAGATTGCTCCTGTATCTCACGGTCCCCTTCCTCTGCCTGGCAGATGGTTCAGTCATGGGGTGACAAGGGTGATTTCCCAGTCTGGAAAACTTTTTTTCATTCTCTTCAGTTTCCTGAGGGCAAAAGCTAAAACAATGGAGAGGTCTTAGTCACTTTAACTGAATTTCATCTGTCTTGGGAAGGTCTTGCATTTCTAAGAGATAATTTAAACCTATAATTCTGATGATAAGTTGTCGTTGGCCTATATGCCTAGAAAAACCCTATAAAAGGGCCAGTTTAAAAGTATAAAAATACATAATAAAAGTATTAATTAAGACATTAGCCCTGACTTCAAGTGAAATATTTATATAGAGAAGACAAGGGAAGGAATGGACTTATTTTCTCACAGCTCAGAAAAGAGTAAGAAGTTGCAGTATTCTGGGTGGACTTCTGTTCTCCTTCATTGTGATGATGGTAGTAAAGTCCTGTGGAGAGAAACCTCAAGCTATAAGGTTTATGGTCAAATTTCACACAGTGAAATTTCACAGGTGACATTGTACATAGCTGGATCATCTGGGTTAGTGACCAGAATAAATCCACATTATTTTCATTAAAAAAAAAAATCATACTGAAGTAGAGATGATCAAATTATATTCACACAATTTATCTGAGACACAAACCTTGGTGCAAAAAAACCCCACAGACTTTGTGATAGAATAACTTATGCCTCTGAGACAAAGCAATTGCATTGTAGATGCTTGGAATAAAAGAGGTAAGCAAGGCAGGTAATAGGAGGAGAGGGGTTAAAAGTCATGGATCTTTTGAAGCAAATTCAGAGGAGGGTTATAAAAATCATCAGAGAACTGGAACATCTTTCCTATGGGTGCAGGCTGAGAGTTGGATTTTTTCCAGCCTGGAGGAGAGAGGGATCTGGGGAGACCTTATTGCAAACTTTCAATATTTGAAGGAGGATTATAAGAAAGATGGGGACAGACCTATTAGTGGGGCCTCTAGAGACAAGACAAGGGGAAACTAAAGGAGGGCAGATCCCGCCTAGATATAAAGAAAAAAAATTTTATGAGAATGGTGCTGAAACACCATTTCAGGTTGCCCAGAGAGGCTATAGATGCCTCATCTGTGGAAACATTGAAGATCAAGGTGGACAAGGCTATGAGCAGCTAGGTGGAGAGTGTCCCTGCTAATTAGAAGGGAGCTGGACTAGATGACATTTAAAGATTGCTTCCAAGTCAAAACCTTCCATGATTCTACTCTGGGATTCTGGTTTTTATACCCACGTGCCCTCTATCCTTCTACAGCAGCAGCTTAGTTACAAATGTAAAGGACTGGCCTTGTGGTGCTGATCTATGTTTTTCAAGGTGTAAGCAGAATATATGTAACATGATGTCTCTTGTTGCATTGTGAGGCTAAGAATGTATCTACAAACTGTCCCTGAAAAGACAGATGAGCTCCCCACATCTATCACGACCCATTTTCTCATTTATGCTAATGTTACAGGAGGAATCTGAAGATATACCTTGGGTAAACTAACTCTTCTGTGTAACTGCAGAGCTTGTGTTGAGAAAACAACACAAAAATAATTGCAAGCAAACTGATTCTTGCTAATGGGGCTTAGAATCACAAATTCAGTGAGGTCACACAATGCAGGGTGAGTTGTAGGTATATACTTGCTCCTTCTGTTTGTCTGTGGATGAAATGGGTAGCAACAACACAGAGACACTCATCTCTGTCTCTGTGCAAACAGCAGGAAGGAAAAATGCTTCCCAGTTCTGAGCTTTCACCATGTCCCCATTCTTTGTATGGAGAATGCCTGACAAGTTCTATTCCTTTCTTCTGCTGCTGCAAGCCATCATGTGCAAGCCAGAAGGGATCCCAGCCAGGGTCCCCACAAGGACAAACCAAACCTGAGGAACTCAGACTGTAAACTGCAACATTAGAGGGTAGCTGCCTCTAAGTCTAGACAAAGTTCAGCCAAACTTTATAGAGTGATCAGGGCTATGTAAGTAGTAGCTTTCTGCATTGCATAATTTCAATTCATTTTTTTTGTTTCATCTGTTAATTCAATCCTTAAACTTTAAATTTTGTGGGCTTTTAATATTTATTTGGCAAAAAATGAAAAAACAAAAATATGTACTTTATTTTCCCTCATTCTGTTTGTCAGATCAAAATGAAAACCAGAAGTTATTAATTTTGAAAATCTTGAAACAAAATGGATAAGAAATTTCTCTCTTCCTTGTTCTTGCCTTTATGGGTTTTTTTTGCAAAGAATTTTCCTTCAAATTTGTGAAAAGCCCACTTAATCAGGAATCATTAATATTTATTTGAGATGACTGAAGAACACCACTTTGCAAATATGAAGTAGCATATGCAATACTAGATGAATAAGCTACATGCAACCCTGTTCACTGCTGAAAGCAGACACTGCTGCTGTGAGATCCTGCTTCCCCAGGAAGATGTGACTGAAATCTCTGCAGCCCATGAGTCTCCCACCCAGAGACTGGCGCTCGTGTGTCCCACTTTATGGGATGCACATGCCTTGTTTCAGTTACATGAGGTACTAAAAACAGCTCAGTCACTATGATTTATAATCACAAAAAACTGATGCCTGAAGCTCAGAGCAAGCCTGTAACCTGGAACATGAGTGTGTTTTAGGGAATGTCATTTAACTGCATGAAATGGGCCCAAGTTTGAGAAGATTAGCCTGCTAGAGACAAGTCCAGGAAAACCACAGCATTTATAATGCATCATGAGTGTTTGTATATATGCAACCTAATGATGCCCCAATTTATATTCCAAAATAACTTATTTTTGCTTGCTCCATTAATTGTTCTAATAATCTAAAGTAAATGGTTGAGAATTAAAGGAAGACATTTATGGTCTCCTGTTTATAGTGGACCCTGTAAATTCAGCATTATCTCCATATTTTTCTAAAATGTTTATGTACAAATGATTTTCACTCCAGTAACTTCATCATGCATGGATAAAAATATATGCTTAGTTATCAAAAGATAATTAGGTGAGACATGTATGTTTTGTCACAATTAATATTCTGTCAATAGGCTAGATAAGAAAGCTCCAAGGGTTAATGCTTTCCTGCTCTGTATCTAACATTGCCAGTGAATTTCTCTAGCTCACTCCATTAATCCAGTCAGCACAATGGATCAGGTTAGAGATGTGTCTCAATAAATCACTCTCAAGTGCTGGGGGTAGGAGTACCTAATTAATCAGCACTGTCATTATGTTTGACTTGTAGCTGCCTTACTGTGTATGGGATGAGGATTCAGTGTATTTAACCTGCGCACACTCTTAAACAGATCTCCAGTAGTGATGTAAATTTTAACCCTTGTATAGAAAAAAACAATCCATGATTCTATAAATGGCAGATGAAATGTTTCTTACTAATAAACTAATCTACAGGTAATTTGTTCTCCTCCCCACATGCCCATATCCCCTTTCTTTCCCTAGGGGCCAATAACATACTGCAGCATTTTATCTCTTTTAACACCAAACTTCTGAAGTTAAATGCAAGATTAGAGTTCATCAATCCCCAGCTGTACCTGATGGCTTTCCCCTTCCCACTCCCTCCTCCATCTCCTCTCCCCTTATTCCCACTGTCCCTTGCTTTTAGGCCATTTTTCCCCAGAGGAAGACTCACAGTCCACCCTCACTGCCCTTATGTACAAGAGGCCTGTTGCCCCACTTGCACCAGTAGCCACCTCTCTCTCTATCCCCTCTTATTACTTAGCTTCTTTATTCCACAGGCATGTCTGGAAGCTAAACACATCCTTCCTGGCTCACTCTCCTTCAGGTTTAGACGGCACCTTACTACCAAAGAGAGATTTTTTTACTTTTTCAAGTTTTGAACTGCAGTTTAGTAATATCTTTCCAAGTGGAAATCTTTATATGTTCCCTATCAAAATAATTGCTCTGATACAACTCTTTCCTTTCTGAATATGTTGATCTTACCACTTGCCTTTTTTTGTCAGCATTCAATGAACACACACTTGTCAAGAAGAAACATTAGAAGTGGCATGGTGCAGAGATCAGAGTAAATTCAGAGTAAAGTCCATGTGATTTCTGCTCTACACTGGCATACAAGGCAGAGTATGAAGAGTGTAGGGCCATGAGAGGAAGACAGCAGAGAAAATGCTGCTTCTCCTGGTAATAGGGCTGGCCCCTGGCAGCCTGCAGGAAGAGGATGCTGTGAATTAAATTAGCATGTGGTAATAAGGAAACAGGGAAGATGGTCCCTAAAGTAGAAACATCAGGCTAAGGAATAAAGAAATGCAATAAGCAAACACAGACTTATATCAGTGTCTCCAACTTTGTCTATACATACACTGAGAAAGTCACAAATAAATCTGTGAATTTACCTCTGCATGCAACATAGATTTCTTGGTTTATTTAATTCTGATGTAAGGAGACAATTCTCGTGGACTTCAGAAGGAATCCATGTGTGCAAACCAGCCTAAATTTTTTATCAATTTTCTAGACTATAAAGAAAATAACATCTATGTTCAAAACACCTTCACTAACAATAGTATTTTTAAAGGGATTTATTTTGTATATGTGGCTACATTACCACCTACTTCTGATGTGATGATGATCTGTATTAACTACACCTTATACTAACTCAGTACTTAATATCTTGTCATTGTTGAGATGGAAACACTTATGTGACAAAAAATATGAAACATTCTGAAAGTACAGACCTTATTTTTTTTATACTAGATACAGCAAAATTATACTATGGACATTAAAATTTGTCTGTGTCAGTTTCCCTCTCCCTTGAGAAAAGATGTGTAATTATTTCACTTTGAAGTGATTTTGAACAATTATTCATTAATGTCTGTGGATACTTCCTGCCAAAGTCTGATCATTGAAAAGAAACCTAAGAGGGAACCCCTGTTCTGAGCTAGCTGTATGGTGAACACTAAATGGTAAAATGTCCTGTATAGTGGGGATAAATCTGACACTACACTCAGGGCCTCCTGACATACCAGAGCTGCCTGAAGCTTGTGTTTCATGAAAACTGTCAGTTTCTTCAATGAACACTGGTATCATACACAAGCTTTTGTTCAGATTGCAGAATTGCATTCGTTTTTTGCATTTCCAAAGTTTTGAGTGCTGGACTTCTACAATCATGATAATCTATAGTGTAAGTGTAAGTGGGAAATGACAAGAACAAAGTAATATTGGCATGTTATCCATCACTTATTTATAATATGTTTCATGCCACATCAGCTGCAACAACCTTCCTACCACACTGCAAAAAATGCATCAGCCAGATGCAGGCCACCCTGCAGAGCCCAGAGTGCAGACCCAGCCTCCATCTCCACCCTCTCTTCCCCATGCTCTGGCAGCAGGGTGCTGGCATGGGGAACCACCACAGATTGCACAGGCAGAGGGGCAAACTCCAGGAGTAAGAGCAGGGCCAGAGCTTCTGGAGGTGCTCACAGGCTCTGTGCAGCAGCTTAGGCTACTGACACAGATGATATTGGTGACAATTAGTGGAGTGAGATTAGTAGAATGGAGATGAGGAGAAGATTCATTTGTTACACTATCCATCATCTGTATGTTGCCCCAGGCAATGTCAGCAGGCTGCTGTTTTCAGAGGAGCTGCCATTAGTATGGACCAGCTTTAGCCTTCCCATGGGGGGAAACCACTTCAGTAACTTTTTCCAGTAGGGCTTGTAAAAATAATTTTTTTGCTTTTTTGCAGGTAGATCAGTAAGCCAGTTTTTAGAGTTTCACTTTTGTACAAAAGTCCATTTCATATAAGTCAGTGTTAACTGTGGTAAATTCAAAGTATCAATTAAAACAAAGAAGCTAACTTTAATTCCTAACATATTTCAACCACAAAGATTATAAACAATTAAAAAGAAGCTTACCTGTTTCCCCACAGTAAGTGTTTCCCCACTTTCATAACACAACCATTGGTTTTACATTTGGGTTTTTTTTCAGTGAGTAGTTGCATCACTTTCTTAACATGTTATAGAGGTATCTTTTTAACTCTTAGTCTGGAAAAAAGTCTCATTCTCTTATATTTCAGCTTAATATCATTATGAGCCACCAGTCCCATTTTAATGCCTATGTACAGTTCTTCAGAAAGAAAGTAACACACTTTTTCCATTGCAGATAATATTTATAGATATATCACTTATTGCATGCACACATATGCATAATGTTGGTTACAGAGCTCACGTCACATATTTTTTCACCATTACTGTAGGTGAACATTAGTTTCAGGTTCAGTAGGAAATCTTCTTTTAGTATTATTTCCCTCTAATGCTCAAGAACCAGAACCAGAGCCCAGGAATATTTTCTCTGAATTAAAGTCTACAGACTTTATTTATAGCTGTGATTCAAACCTAATTCATTGGTTGTAAATGTATTGTTCATGTAAGTTGAAATAATGTACACAGTTTGCTGAACTAGATCCTTCTAGAAAAAACTGCACATACACACCTCATTTTATATCCCAACTCTCATTTCCCAGAAAAAATTCCTGATCATTCTTTTTTCCTGATGATTTCTCATGCTTATAGTCCCTTCTGTCTTTGCTTCAGATCTTTCACCCATTCATAGCATCTAGCTGAGGTCAGTTGCTTCCTATACATTCTCTTTACCTTTGCATCAACAAATCTAAGCAGATTCTTGTGTATTCCAGGCAAAAAGAAATTTCAACCACTATTTCAGATTTCATTTTTTTCTTGGTGAATCTTTGTGTAAGACAGTAGAACTTAATTTTTCTTAATATTTACATGGGTCTGTCACTAATTTGTAAATGAATTTCAATTAGAGAGTCAATTG